>NC_089741.1:65092110-65119610 GCF_040412425.1 Macrobrachium rosenbergii
CATCCCTCCATTCCTGGTGCATTTTCGATGAGGCTTTCCATCGCTATGTTGTAAGGTAACTTCCCTGATTTGACGTTATTAAAACAGTCATGTAACTTTAATCTTTGACTAAATTTCATTATCTTATCTAAAGTGCAATTTCTCATAAAGTCGTGACTTAGTTTGTTCAATGTGAAGTTTTAACGTAAGCATCTCGCACCGGAATCGAGATATCATGACATCATATGTGGAACCTCGATTCGCTCGATGTTGTTATAATTTATGTACGTAACCGCTTGCATTTTCTAATTGCAGATTGTGTCGATAGCTGTGGAAACAACTGCTTGTCTTGTGCTTCTTGCAGTGGCATTCCAACTGCAATCAGTGCTTCATTGTCCCTTTCAAGAGGATTCCCCATAGAGTCTTCAGTATTAGAACAATTGCTGAAATATTTAACCACGTGGTAGACCATTACTTTACCTGCCTATCATTCCCCATTCTTCTGGTTGACGTGCTTAATTGTAAATATATTCCATTTAAAGTGAACCTAAGTGTTTATCTGCAACAGTTCCTTGCTGAAATACGACGTTCAGCCCAACTGTTTTTTCTATTTATGGTTTCACCTGACCTAGCAATTGCAGTCAGAGTGATAAGGTTTCATAATAAGTGCCCTGTTCTCCAGCTAGACCCCAGGGTTGCATTCCTGAGCAAGGAATACAGTAAGTAGGTCAGACTAAAACCTAATAATATATATATGTATATATATAATATATATATATATATATATATATATATATATATATATATATATATATATATATATATATATATATATATATATATATATATATATATATATATATATATATATATATATATATATATGTATATATATAAATGGGATGCATGTCTGTACAGTATGTGTGCGTGTATTCCAACATAACTCTGAAACACATTGACCAATTTCAAAAAATCTTGGTAGCCTATACATATGACTTACTGTCTCGAAAAGAATACTGTGAGGGTGAGACATCAATAGCACCAAAGGGCACCAAAGGGGGTGAGAGGGGAATGGCTTCCCTGAAACCGAGCTGGCTCAGCCCGTGAAACAGGCTGGTTATTCCCGTTGACTTAGTAACTTTACGAGTTCATCACATCTAATTTCGGTATACGTACATATGAATTTATCATACCTAATTTCGGTATACATATGACTTACTATCTGGAAAAGAATATGGAGGTAATACATCCAAGGAGTGTTGGAGAGAGAGAGAGAGAGAGAGAGAGAGAGAGAGAGAGAGCGAGTAGAGGCGGTGTTCGGGATAAGAAAGAGGGAAAGGGACAGGGAGGGTTGGAGAGAGAGAGAGAGTTACAAGGAGTTACAAGGATTAGGATGTCTCAAAGACTTTTTAGTCCATCCCAGGAGACATCATGTGCTTACTTACCTCTAAGAGAAGGTTTTACTGTTCATTCACAGTGTTCCAATGATATTGTCTAGCTTTCTTTTAAACTGTTCCACACTGTTGCTGTTGACAACTTCTGGTGGCAGTTTACTGTGTCACATATCTTATATGTAAAGAAGTTCCCACAATGAGATGTGTTGTATCTCTTCAATTCTAGTTGCCATCCATTATTTCTTGACTGGTTTCCGTTTAATGTAAAGAGGTTACTGTCTACTTTTGTTATGCCTTTCAGTATTTGGACTGTTGCTATGAGTTGTCCTCGCAGTCGTAGTGTTTCTAAGCCATACATGATCAGGTTCTCTAGCCGTCTTTGGTAACCTATGTGCGTGATGGATGGAATTAACTTTGTGGCTCTTGCTTTTACCCATTCTAATCTATTTATGTCCTTTCTTAGTGTTTGCAACCAAAACTGTACTGCATATTCAAGATGAGGTCTAACTACGGATGTGTAGAGTGCAGCACCGTTTCATTGTTTCTGTATTTGAACTGCCTCTTTATTTATCCCACTAGTTTTTGCGCCTTCTTTTCAGCTTTTATGCACTGTTTTGTGGATTTTCAATCCTTCGTAATAATGACTCCAAGGTCCTCTGCTTGCTCTACATTATTTATGCTATTCCCAAGCAGCATATAGTTGGCATGAGGGTTGTTTGTTCCTATTTGTAACACTTTACACTTATCCAAGTTAAAAGGCATTTGCCATCTTTTTGACCACTCTCCTATTTTCCTTAGATAATTTCTTATTTCCAGTGTATCTGGGTATGCTGCATTTACTCCTAGTTTGGTGTCATCTGTAAATTTGGCTATCCTGCTAGTTAAGCCTACCTCAGTATCATTAATGTAAATAAAAAACAAGAGTAGGCCAAAGACACACACACACACACACACACACACACAGAGTAGAGGGTGCGTTAGGGAGAAGTAAGAGGGAAAGAGGCAGGGAGGATTGGAGAAAGAAAGAGAGAGACAGAGAGAGAAAGAGGAAGAGAGTGAGAAAGAGAGAGTGAGAGGGAGAGGAAGTGAGAGAGAGAGAGTAGAGGGGGTGTTAGGGAGGATAGAGAGGGAAAAGTGAGAGAGAGAGAGAGAGAGAGAGAGAGAGAGTTTATCAGTTGTCATTGAGAGATATCCCTGGCATCGCCGGGTTGGTCAGACAGTAGTATATATATATATATATATATATATATATATATATATATATATATATATACATATATATATTCATATATATAGATATAGATATATATATATATATATATATATATATATATATATATATCTATATATATATATATATATATATATATATATATATATATATATATATATATATATATATATTTCATATCTATATATATATATATATAGATATATATATATATCTATATATATATATATATATATATATATAGATATATATATATATATATATATATATATATATATATATATATATATATATATATATATATATATATATTATATATATATATATATATATATATATATATATATATATATATATATATATATATATATATATATATATATCTATATATATGAATATATATGTATATATATATATATATATATATATATATATATATATATATATATATATATATATATACATATATATATGTATATATATATATATATATATATATATATATATATATATATATATATATATATATATATATATATATATATATATATATATATATATATATATATATATATATATATATAGTGTATGTATGCATTTGTGTGTGAATTTTATAATTTCTGTCAGTTACTTTAAATTGTTTTTCATACGTAAATATACACGGCCACTTTTCATTATGTGTCCATAAGTATATATAATTAATATACCAGTTGGTGATTATATTTGTAATTCAATTAATCAGATAAAAGAAATAAAACATTTAACATTCAGAGAATGCTAATACAGAGAGAGAGAGAGAGAGAGAGAGAGAGAGAGAGAGAGAGAGAGAGAGAGAGAGAGAGATGGTTAAAATCAAGGGCTGCAAAATCCTGAAGCGCAATCTATCCAGATGAAAGAGATCAGAGGCGAGTCTGAAGAGAGATCTTAATTAACGCCTCATTTGGAATTGGCAAATAAATCCTTTGTTCTCAGCTCTGACGATGGGTTCAGATTTAGATTTTAAGATTTTGCATTTGGTCTCTACTGTACTGCTGACACTGGGAAAAATTTGTTATTTACATATTTCTTTTATACTTATCCTCTTATGCACATCGTGTAGCAATACTCTGATGTTTAGTGAATATGTCAGTGAATAGTTTTAGATTTTTTTCGGAAATCCAATTAATTCTACTGATCTATCTCATCAGTTTCTTGTAGATCTAGTGATCACAAAAGGGAATTTCTTAATATTTTGGGGAAATTTTTCAAATGGTAACAAAAACTTTAATTTTAGGAATGAAACAATGAAATTGTCCATTCAAGCCAGGAATCTACCCTGGGCCAGGGAGTGCTGAAGTCTTGTGATAACCCACTTCTGTCATCATGAAGGGATTTGAACTTATTTTAGCTCGTATGCGCATGTGCAAACAAACACACACACACACACACACACATACACACACACACATATATATATATATATATATATATATATATATATATATATATATATATATATATATATATATATATATATATATATATATATATATATATATATATAAGCTTACAAATGTTTTAATATCCAATTAACGCTACATCAGGAATATCACCAAAGGAAATTACAGGTGATAACAATTTGGGTACCCAGAGTGACTCGAACACCAGACAGTACCAATCAACGATTTCCAGTTAACGTTCTAGGCCACTGAACTGTCAGTGGTCTTGAACGTCGGCTGGAAGTCGTTGATAGGGACTGTTGGGTGTTTGAGTCACTTAGGTACAAAATGATTTATCACTTATAATTCCCTTTCTGTGATTATATTCCAGAATTAGCGAGAATTGGATGTTAAACGTTACTTATACCTTAATACTTGTATATCAAATATCATGGTGATATGATTTAGGCCTTCATATATATATATATATATATATATATATATATATATATATATATATATATATATATATATATATGTGTGTGTGTGTGTGTGTGTGTGTGTGTGTGTAACGTGTGTGTGTGTACAAAGGACAGCAAAAACACCAGAAATAATTTCTTTCTTTTATTTACATATATAGTCATGTAACACAACAGTCTTTAAGCTAAACGTAAAATAAAAGCTACAAAGCGGTTCTAAGCCCAAAGTAAATCGAAACTATACATAATTCAGTGAAATAACATAGATAAAATATGCGTAAAAAAGGCTGTTGCCGGACTTATTGTTAAGAGTTATGCCTGCTAACTGATCAGGGACAGACAGAATACTTGAAGACGATGTCAGGCAAAAAAAAAAAGGAAGAGAGAGAGAGAGAGAGAGAGAGAGAGAGAGAGAGAGAGAGTTGCGAGTAATATGCAGTAATGGTATTAAAGTCGGGTTTCGTATCCCTCTTGTGAATATATTCAAGTATTTGTAAAAGAATGACTAAAGTCTGCTTTGCAAAATACAGAGAAAGTCCGAGATGAAAAGACGCAATTTCTTTGTTCAAAATATATTCATATTCTGAGGGTGAAAAGTCTTTTCTTATTCAAATATTTTATTCTTCATTTAGAGAAGGTTATGTGAACCTCCAACAGCTTCCTAAATTAGCAAACTTTCCTTTCTCTCTCGATGATCGGGGGCGGGGTGGGGGGGGGGGGGGCCGAAGAAACATTTCATTCCGAGAAATGTGCCTTTGTATTTATGGTTGAAATATGCAGAGATGTGCTGCTTCTTTATGTAATCATGAAAGGAAAGTAAATCACACACACACACACACACAGAGAGAGAGAGAGAGAGAGAGAGAGAGAGAGAGAGAGAGAGAGAGAGAGAGAGAGAGAGAGAGATTTGTTTATTCTGAAATGGACAGGAGCGAGGACTTCGAATCATTGTTTAGTGATGGATTCAGAGACATTCTGCAGACTAATGAAGATCTTCAGTCGTCTACCGATAGATGACGTTCCATAAGAGATCATTATAAATTTCATTTTCATGTTATCATTACCCAGCCAATTTCAGAATAACTAGCGTTGACCAAAGGAAAATGAGTCAACCAGCGAGCTGGAAGTTTCTTGCATGCTGGAGTCATTCTAGTAAAGAGCTTCAGACGGCGATAGGTCCTGGGGTTCCACGCTAAGACTTTGACGACGTCAGAATTCTTCAGATTATTTATAATATCTCTTCTTATTGAATCATCATAATTCTTTTATATAAATTGAAACAGTTTACGATTCTTTAACATTTTATACAAAGTACCATTCACTGTGGAGTAAGGATTCATGATACTATAAAGATAAAGGATTATAGCCTATCATGACCATTTGAGAGTAAGGGATAAGGTTCCTTACTTAGAGTATGGCGTCTGTGACCTCAACCGTCTCGTCATGAACGATTAAAATTAAATATGAATCAATTATCAAGATAAAAAAAAAAACTCTAAGTGTATTTTAGCAATCTATATTTATAAAAATGGATGTATGTATGTATGTGTGTGTGTGTGTATGTTCCACATACACTCTGAAATGTATTGGGCAATTTCAACCAAACTTAGTATACATATGACTTACACTCTCGAAAAGAACACTGTGGGGGTAAGACATCCCCAGCACCAAAGGGCACCAATGCGGGTGGGGGTGGAAGGGCTTTCCTGAAACATGGCCGGTTCTGCCAGTGAAACAGGGCTGGTTATGCTCGTAGACTTAGTAACTTTAGGAATTTATCATACCTAACTTCGGTATACATATGACTTACTATCTGGAAAAAAATACTGTTAGAGTAAGACATCAATGGCACCAAAGGGGGTGGGGGTTGGGAAGGGGGTGACAGAGAGAGAGAGAGAGAGAGAGAGAGAGAGAGAGAGTAGAGGGGGAGTTAGGGAGAGAAAGAGGAGGGAGAGAGAGAGAGAGAGAGAGAGAGAGAGTAGAAGGGATGTTAGGGAGAAGAAATAGGGAAAGTGACAGGGATGGTTGGAGAAAGAGAAAGAGAGAGAGAAAGTAGAGGAGGTGTTAGGGAGGAGAAAGAGGGGAAAAAGTGAGTGAGAGAGAGAGAGAGAGAGAGAGAGAGAGAGAGAGAGAGAGAGAGAGAGAGAGAGAGTTTATCGGTTGTCATTCAGTGTTTTCCCAGACAGCGCCGGGGTTGTCAGCTAGTATTTGATATATATTTCTATTTCATTAATCTGAAATTACTTCTGTTGTCTAATTGCCCATAAATTCACATAAAATTATCCATTCTGTAGATTCAGCAATATTACTTCAAATAGACGTCTACTTTGCCCGTCGGTGTTAAGAAATAATGAGTAAAAGAATTCTAAATTAAATGTTTTATTTCACCTGCCGGGTCGTCGGCGGGCAAATTCATTCTGTTGCTTACACTCACATACATACACACTCACACACACACACAGATATATATATATATATATATATATATATATATATATTATATATATATATATATATATATATATATATATATATATATATATATATATATATATATATATATATATATATATATGACTTTTTCAACTAAGTGCGAATGGCAGGTAAGTTGTAGCACCTCATAGATTTCAGGAAGACACTAATGAGGCTGCTTATTCCATTCATTCCCAGTTTTCACCGACGCCTACAGCATGGGCTCTTCAATGGCATTATTTGATTGCCAAAAATCCACATAAATATTGTTTTCCTGTCCATTGTAAGTTGAAATTAAGTGTATGACTGAATTATAAATTCAAACACAAACTTATTCAAAATCATTTCTTCAATTTTTATGACATCACTTAACTGTGTGGTGTTTTATGCTTAGCTCTGATATATAAGTTTTGACAATGTAGCCAGGAGACAGACTTATTTTCCGGCAAGCTTACCTATTAGTGTTTAGTTGGAAAATCTTTGTTTCTTTTGTCAGGGGGTGTGCTTCATGATATTTGCATATACATACTACATCAAAGTGATTTTGTTATTAATGCTGTTTTCATATCGGAATCAAAGGGCAGAATTATCCTCGAAGGAACATTTTTGTGTGGCGAGTTCCTTTCAGTTTTGGCCAAAGACAAATGTCTCATCAACATTTCGGAGGCAGAATCAACGACTGGGGTTTATAGAAAAACCTCGCTCCTCAAACATACTTATGAAAAAACCTAGCCAAAAAACATTCCCAAAAGAAAGCCTGTAGCTACACCATCTGCTTGAAAATATGACTGGCCATCTTGATCAGTGAAGAGGGTTCTTATAATTACATCTTTGTATGAGGGTTCTATGAGCCACTTCTCAATTGCAAAGGTCTGGAATGGAGTCGGTATATCGATAAACTGTCGATAATTACGTCTGTCTTCTTCACAGAGGCATTAGTTAATAGCAAAGTCTAATCAAAGATAAGTCTGTTCACTTGCTGCGAAAAGTAGCACGAGCCGCCCAATGACGTCATCTAGCCCGCAAAATGCTGGGTCCGTTACATGAAACCGAGTCAGTCACCAACCAGCCAGTGTTGTGTGCGGATCTCTGGCTGCGGCAGTCAAACATGCCTAGCAATAGTGCTGTTAGTGGCTGTACATCCAATTACGAAAACAATCTACCTGCCTTCAATTCCTATCCTACTCGACTGGTTTCATTCTGTGTCTTCAACAGCTTTAAACCTGACTGAATTCTTCACTATGAACATTATAATAGTTTGCTGCTAATTTTATGATAAAGGATGTCCAAGTCTCGCTGTTACTCTTATTTAACATAATGCCCTCTTATACATTATATTCGGTGTTATTTCATTCCTCTCTGATCAATCACAAGTTGTTATATTTATCAATGCTAATTATTCCACTAAGGTATTGCAAGATGGAAAATCTACAAAAAGATATGAGGATAGGTTTACATTTCAGCTACTAATTATCTAATTAAATGCCAAATTAGGGCTTCCAGCATTATAATGTGTGTAAGATGCTTTGTTCATTTCTCTCTCTATTTCTACTCATTTACTGCAGTAACTTTATGAATTACTAAGTAATTACTTTAGTCTATGATAATAATATTAATATTATACAGTCATTTATAATGTTACACAGTCATTTACTGATGAAGCATGGTGTGAGCACTGGCCACCACACCAATATTATCAACTCTTGGCGTTTCAAACAAGAATAGACAGAAACATTAGTATATATTTTAAAAGAGATTGTTTATGTTATTTTTTCTTTAAATACGAATGATATACTTGAAATTAATAAAGTTAAATAGTGTGACTGAGAAGTGGACAAAATAACGGATAAAAATAACTCTCCCATTAATCACTCCGTTTTCTATAATTTAGGATACTCGGCCTTGGTGACGTCACCACCTGCGCGCCAACAGACTTATCTTTTCTTAGACTTTGAGTTAACAGGTTCTCAACATACGTTAAATTTAACTTTATTTTCAAGAACCCCTTAAAAAAGATGTCTTTTCAAGTTCAAAGACACCCTACCGGAATTGATGCGATCTTCAGCAGTTTATTCATTCACTTGTCCCACATGTAATTTGGAAACCTATTGTGGGTAATTCCAGTCGGCTGTTGAAGGTTCGCATCGATTGTCATTGGGGTTAAAAGTTAAGTATACCTTAGTTTAACCAGACCACTGAGCTGTCCCGAAGGATTAGACTTATTTTACGTGGCTAGAACCACCGGTTACCAACAACGGAACCTACAGCTTGTTGTGGAATCCGAACCATTATACCGAGAAAATGAATTTCTATCACCAGAAAAAAATTCCTCTAATTCTTCAATGGCTGGCCGGAGACTCGAACTCGGACCTAGCAGAGTGCTGGCCGACAACTCTACCGACTCATCCAACGAAGATTAGCTTTATCCAGGAAGGAATTCTGTGCAATATGGATCCATACAGTAAAATGTAAACAATATTTTGTACAGTGATTTCAAAATCCTATCCCAAGCAATAGATAACCCGTCATTATCCATTCTCGAATTCCTCTTCATTAAACAGTTACCACCAACCCTCAACAAACATTCAACTGCTGTCCAATTACAGTAAACATCGCTTAATAAACCATTCGTACATTCTACCTTCTCGTTTCTTTCCGGTTGCCTTCCCTGGTGTCAAAAAAATAAATAATAAATTATTCGGTCTTTTACATAGTCTCTGTGCCGGTGAGTTTTCGTCCCGATGTTTTTTCCTTTTACTTTTTATAAATATATAGAAATTTATTGCTTGTTAAGATTAATGTTAATACTTTATTCTTCTGTCCTTGGGAAAAATTAAATTTTCTCACAATTTCATTTGTGGTTTTTTCTTGGAGGCAAAGCTTGTTTTAGAGCATGTGGACCGGTCGGTGACTGGTTTGGAAGAAGGCTGGGGAGATCCAAAAAAGCTAAAGAAAGGTAATTAGATTTAAGAGAAAAATTAATGAAGAAGAAAAAGAGTAGTGAATGGCGTGTCGAAAGGTTCAGGTTGCCAAATAAAAAAAATGAGAGGCCATATGTCTGCAAGCTCAAGAAGAGATATTTTATAATGAACCCAAGCAAGTGCAAGATTATGAGGAGAACGGAGCAAAGAGGCGAATGTGGATGGTAAAGAATGAAGTGGCTGGTCCATACAGGTAAGGATAATTGATAACAGGATGAAAGACGTAGTGAGTCACAAGGCCAGTGAAGAAAAGGTGATAGCAGTGTGAGTGTGCAAAACTGATTGCTTATGGAACCTGAGATTGAACAAAATCAGATTATATTAACTGTATATTCTCTGAAATCATCTAAAAATAATTCACTTACTTCAAAATTCATGTCGAAGATGCTATGGAAAAGCAATATAATATTGTTATAAGGCATTAAAAAACTTAACGCTTTATATTAAATCTCCAAAGATATCTATAGAAACGAAAAAAAAACCACACTCCCATGCATTACCAAGTTGGTGGTATTTGCTGTTGCCACCGGAATTTTCATGGAGTAGATGGACATTAATGGGAGTGGCGTTGAAGACTAACTAACAAAATGTTTCAGTAGTTGCGTAAGCAGGAAGGTACAACGAGAACCGAGATTGCGTTATATTGTGTGAAAATATGCACAAGCATTCGTAATATGGCAGGTAAAAGAGCAAATAATGTTCCTTGAATCTTACTTTCTTTTACGTAGGCTACTGAGCATTATGAACTCTTAGTTCATATAAGATGTGTTATATATAGAACTGAATAATATCTCCCATTCTTGTGAGAATTGTTAAGCTAAGATCTCTCAAAATAAGTGGCTTGCAAATGTGGTCCATCTGGTCTAACATTATGTCCTAGAGCGTGTGAGTTTTTTCAGGTATCTGTTCATGACCTAAAGCTCATCAACATACTTCTAATTTTCAGTTTACTATTAAGTGCCTATCAAATGAGATTTATTCATCTATCTATCTATCTACCTGTCGATCTGAGAGCGTAAAATTCTTATCTAGTTTTTAATATTTTTGCGTATCATAAGAATCTATACATATAGCTATTTAGCCATTTTATATTTTGTACCCATATATATCCTTGTAATATCACTAATTCTAATGTAAATATCAACTGTTACTTGGTATGTCATTTGAAAGCAAGCATTTTAAGATATCAGTAAATGTTTATTTACAGTTTTAAGGGTATTTCTAGGGAAAATTTGAAACATTCTCTGGTTGAAATAGACAGGCATTTCACTAAGGCTCGACTGTTATATAAGTGAGATTTGATATCATCATATTACTATTAAAATTCAAGATAAATAACCAGTTATATAGACTAAGCTAAAATGCGAACTTATGCACGACAGAATGGACGTTAGAAGAAAACATAAAACAGGCAAATGCAAATAAACAATGATTTACACAAAAAAATAATCATGAATGTCAGAAAACTTCAATGATGCAAATTGTTTCGAAGCAGTATTACAGCTCCTCTTGAACCGACCAGGACTTGCAACAGAAGTATTACTACGAGTATGAACACACCACTGTATTACCACAGTCTTCTCTTTTTCTGTATATAATTGATTACAATTTCTTCTTTGGAATTCTACGTATTTAGCTAATTAATTTGATGAAATATTCCTGCTGTTTTAATTAAATATTTGCTGCGTGCTCTAAGCTTTGTAGTAACAGAGACCTTAATGTTAATCTATTATCATGTATTTCCAATATAACTTTCTGACTTAAGGAAACTGAAATAAAGAATATCAAAAGTTTACAGTCAGATATTTTCAAGGTCTTTGTGTGTATATATATATATATATATATATATATATATATATATATATATATATATATATATATATATATATGTATATATATATATATATATATATATATATATATATATGTATGTATGTATGTATGTATGTATGTATGTATGTATGTATGTATGTGTATACATATCTATGTATATATATGTATATGTGTATACATATCTATGTATATATATGTATATATATATATATATATATATATATATATATATATATATATATAAGAAAATTCATTTATGGGCAAGTAAATTACTTGCGAGTGAATGAGAATACAAACTCAAAAAGTAGAAGCTAAGAATTATTATTAATACCTCATACTTATAAAATATAGAGATAATTCTTTTAGAAAACGTAAATAGAGTTGAGTTTCTATAAAATCAACAAGAAATAAGCTACGGAATAGGGTTAGGAACGGAGAAACAAAAACTATGGAATTCAAAGAGAAACATCAGGCGTGAAGAGTTCTGTAAAAAGATTCAGAAGCTGACAGAAAACTGAGGAAGGGGAGTGATGCTCTTCTGTGTTCGTAGCTGAAAAACAATAAAAAAATGAAAGAATGAAAAAAAGGAATACATCGTGAACAATGCAAGTGGAATTGGACGGAAGCAAAACTTTTCTAAAAAGTATGAAATTCCCTTACAAAGGAAACAAATTGGATGAACGAATGATTGACAATTGTAATTTGTGTATTCAATGGCGTTATCAAACGATTAAGAGAAAAAGTTATCAGGGATTATTAATTTTGATAGGTTATAAAATGCCTTCTCTCTCTCTCTCTCTCTCTCTCTCTCTCTCTCTCTCTCTCTCTCTCTCTCTCTCTCCCTTTCATTGTTCTGGTGTGGGTGTGAGAACAATTAAGAGAAATTTACATATTTAAAAATTCTTGTAATAAAAGAGCTTTAAAAACATTCGATGCCGGTTACCTATTGAATGTTAAAAATGACACCGGAAACTTATAAGAATAACTTGTCTACAAGATTGTTATTTACGATTTTGTAGATTTCAGTAATGTTGTGAATGTGCACGTGTTTGTATAGCAAGACTAAAATGTATATATGTAAATGTGAATAAACTCTTCTTGTTGTTTTTCTTACTCTCAGACCAGCAGGTGCAGTAACAATATTTCTAAAGTGTTGCACTTTCGTTATCGGAACATTTCGTGAGATCTTCCCTTTGCATTATCTCTTCCATTGGAATATATTTAAAAATTCCTCCCTGTCGGGTTGCAAGAATTTTCGGATGACTGTAAATTGACTTGAAATTCTCTTTAAGACAAAACTGCCATGCTCTTTGAGTTCCTACTTACCTTCCCCGAGCCTCCCGACCTCCCGACTTCCCGACCTCTTTTTCCTTTCGCCTTTCTCGAGAATTCTCGCATTCCGACATGGGAATATTCCAAAAGGTCTGAGAATGTTGAGGGTGAGGAAGATTCCTTTCATATCTTTTCAAAGCACGGAACAACTGCAGCACTTGAAGCGTCTAACGCCGCTCTCTCTCTCTCTCTCTCTTTTATCATAGATGGTTTTTGCTCTAATGGTTTTTATGATGAGGGGACAATGTTTCGCAGTTAATGAATACACTGCAACATGTAATGGCATAAAAAAAAAAACATTGTGTAGCAACAATATACTTTTTTGAATAGATTATATATGTATCTCTCTAACTGTCTATACAGTATGTACGTATGTATGTATACACACACACACACACACACACACACACACACACATATATATATATATATATATATATATATATATATATATATATATATATATATATATATATATATATATATATATATATATATATACACATGTATAAAACTACGGTCGGCGTATTGTTCAACTGAGAATTTATTTACCCCTAAACCCATAGTGAGATGAATTTTCAAACTATTTTCTATATGGTGCTTGAGATATTGAAGTTTTATGTGCAAACTATTTTCTATATGGTGCTTGAGATATTGAAGTTTTATGTGCTCCAATTAGCTGTCTTGATTTAAATGGCCGTGTTTTGTTTATGTTTGGAGAGCTATTATTCTTCATTTCTTATTATTTTATTACCGCTTGTATTATTTACCAGTCTTTTGCGACAACTATTCACGATTATTTCAAACATCTGAAGCCAAATAGCCTTTTTGAAGGTCAAAATAACGAAAGGACAACATATATACGTAATTTTCATGTAATTAATTTTGGGGGAGCTAGATACCCAAAGCCTTTTTTCCTGAAAGATCGCGAATATTTCGCCTGTATACAGTCTATAAAATACTGAAACAATTTTTATTGTGTGGTTAATTGACTGATTAATTCATACAGACTGGGATCACATCAACAACTGGGAAAAGCCATTTTTCGCTCCAGGCCTACGCCTTTCACTCTTTTGCCCGTTTCCTTTATATTCATCTCGACGGTCGCAAGGCTCACAATACCCAACAGTAAGGCAAGCTCGAGTCTTAAGAACCATAACCCATTTCCCTACGAACTTTCAAAAGCAGTTAGAGGATGTCACTAAGACTTTCGTGTTCATCTCATGTCATTATTTTTTAATTACATCCAGTACACCTACAATTTCCCTCCTCTGTTGACTACAAAAATTGTCCTCACTTCATCTTATTTTCATTTTTTGCTCCCAGCCTTGTGGAGAGGCTATTGGCGTTTGGTCCTTTCTCAACCTCCTCTTGTATAATTTCTGTAACTAAACGATTTTGTATAATTTTTTTTTTATCATCCCTACATTTAAATGTTTCGTATATTATTGTATTTGGTATATTAGCTTTTGAGTGTTACATTAAATTGCCATGAGAATATTAGTGCTGGGCATCATAAAACGGTTCAACACTCTCTGATTATTAATATATATTGTCATAATTATAGTCAAGATCAATAAAGGACACAGTCCAGTTAAAGTTAATGGTTTCACTCTTAAATCTAGTACAAACAGAGGGAATGTTAAAGCTTACAGTAAAATCATTGTTATACACTTTTACTCACCATAGTTTATAAAGAAAAAGCAAATGGCTTTAGTAGCGCAAAGTTATTCATAACAAACATGTTACTATGAGTAATAGTATATTAATATAATTTACGGATATAGATTTATAAAGCAACGAAAACGGGTCTTGTTTTTATAAAAAAAACCTTTTTGCCATTTTTAATGCATTGCCTGATACAGTCCGGATATTTCAATATCTGTTCAGGATTGCTAATATTGTCTATTTTACCTTCAATGTATTTTGGGCTATATATACGAATACCCTTTTTTATATATAAAAAACTTCCGGCACGAAAACCTGCTTTTAATAATAATAATAATAATGTGAAAGACATTTTTGGAGGTAATGTACCATTTAAGAATAATAAAACAATAAAGTACGTACTGAAGAAGAACTCTCCCGACAGTGCTAAAGGATGTGTATATCAGATTCCATGTATGCTTTGTGATAACTTTTATTTTGGTGAAACTGGAAAAGGTTGGAAAAGAGAACAGAACAGCATAAAAAAAACCTATGAGTCATGAACAGGCCAAGAGTGGATTCTTTGTAAATGTTAGAGTAAACAATCATAAAGTCAAATGGGCAGGGCATAAAAAAAAAGGATATTTTTCTTAATAATGCACTGGAAAGAAACACCACTGAATCTAGTTTTATAAAAGAAACTTTCTTAACCATGTGAATATCAGTCAAGGCATGTAGAAAATTGAGCCATTAATTTCAAAAGAAATACGTCAAATGTTTAACTTTAAAAGGAGGTAGTAGATTTAGACTGGAATAGGAGTGTATGATTCCGTCCGACAGCACCTGTCAAATGTGGGTTTTTTTGGTTTTCTGTTCGTACTGTACCCTACCTTATACACTGTGAGAGAAAGCCGAAATCACTCTAGGTTTACAAACAGTCTTGAATTTTTCCCACTGTTAATAAATGAAATGCAATTCATGTGTCACAGTGATTATATATATATATATATATATATATATATATATATATATATATATATATATATATATATCTGTGTGTGTGTGTGTGTGTATGTGTGTTTGTCGACGTCTTAGAAAAGTCGCCCTGAATTAGGCTATATTATTTGCTTCTCGTGAAGTTTGTACGCTAGGTTGCTTCAGGGCCACGCAAACTTTCCCAAGTCTCAGACCACTCTCAGCACGACAAAAAGTTTTAAGAAAAATAGATTTTTGAAACGAGTTCAAATTTATGAGCGTGTGTCCCATTCTTTCTTTCCTTTAAATATTTTTTCATTCATGCACAAGTTCTAATGTTCGTTTTTTTATGATAAATATAAAGCCAATTAGACTACCGGGGGCTGCATATATTTTTCTTATTC
The DNA here is from genome assembly GCF_040412425.1 of Macrobrachium rosenbergii. NCBI lineage: Eukaryota > Metazoa > Arthropoda > Malacostraca > Decapoda > Palaemonidae > Macrobrachium > Macrobrachium rosenbergii. The sequence continues at coordinate 65,108,256 of NC_089741.1, forward strand.
ATCTTCGAGAAGAAGACAGGATCAAGAAATAGATATAAAAAAAGATATATGATGTTAAAAGAGATAGAAATGCATCTTCTATTAATGCCCCTTTATAAATTGATATTATTGAAATGCACTGTATTTAAATGAAATTTGTGGCGCCATAGAAAAGAAATATATATTTTTCTAGTAATTCCGTTATCAATTCCATGAAATTCAAAGAAACTCTGCAGATTTTTATCCTTCTCATAAGCGTAACAAAGAAGTCTCTACAAAGTGTAAAGTTTCGAGCATGCGTTCTTCTTTTTCCTCTTCCTAAAGAAGTTTTTTTTTTTTTTCGCACGAAACTATAAAACGTTTCTTTGCTTTCCTGGTAAATATGAGGCGTATTTTCATTTCATACTCTTCATACTCTTTCATAAAAATCATCCAAAGGGAGAAAAATAAATGTAAATAGAAAGAAAATACAAATCTTAGTCTTTAAAGCTAAGTAGTAATTCCATTCCCCCAAGTTACTCGTGTCGTAATGACACCAACATTATCATCGCCGTCAACACCGTGCGACGTAAAGGGCTTCAGTGTCGTCGTTGAAAAGCAATATCATTACAACACTTTTGTCTCATAAAACCATAGCTTCATTAGGAAATTATATTTCTTGCGTATATAAAACTCGTCTAATAAATTTCTTTACAAAATAACCGACTGGTTTTTAATCTGATGTGAGAGAAACGATGCTAGAAGGAAGATGCTTATCGGCAAATTTTCTTCTTAACATTTTGATAACAAAATTATGGAATTATAGATTACAAATTATAGAAAAAATTATCCATGATTGTGTCTTAAAACTATACCCAGAAAGAAGAAAAATTGTAAAATCTTTCCTGCTGGCATCCAAAGAACTGCTATGTCTACAAATTTCTTGTCATTAGTTTATATATACAAAAGCTCATGTATTGAGTAAAAATCTTTGATGATTTCTTGAAGATGCTTCATATGAAAGTGAGAGAAAAAAAAAAATCAGTGGAAAATTTCCTCATCGCCTCCTCAGCCAAATTTTCTTCTCTAGGTGTCAGCAAAGTCAACTGAAGTTCGAGAAAAGAGAATATCGGTAAAGACCAGACGAACTCCGATCAGCCAGTATTTGTCAGATGGAAATTTTCATCATTCTTCTACAGGCGCCGGAAAGTTCTCCAGTTTATATCTTTGTCACTGGCAGACGGGATTGAATTGCCTCTTTGATTGATCTTGGAGACGACTGTGAATAGGGTTATTTGGAAAGTTTTACGATATTTTAGGCACGTCCTTCACTTATTGATAAATCTTCAAAATGTGGCAGTAAATCTTTACGAAAGATAAATGCAAACAGTTACATTAGGAAACTGTAGATAAAGTGAAAAACTTTTGAGCATTTACCCAAATAATTCTTTTTATAAGAGCTAATAAAAAAAAGGAATAAAAAGAAAAGATGATTTACCTAAGTTTGCGGTTCACTGAATATTCATGAAATTTGTTTCTGGCGTGGAACAAATGGCCTCGCCTTGCAAGAAGTGTTAATAGAAAAGTAGTCTACCCTCAAATAAAAACATTTTTCACTTTTAATGATTGTAGTTATACAAGTACAATTAAATATATTGTTTTCTTGTTTACGCACAAAACAATTATGTATTTCTCTATGATAAAAAAAGGGATAACATAGGCTCGTTATATTTCGAGTTTTACTTCCAACACTTTACGTGGAAATTTGGTTTTGTTAGTGCCCTGGAGAACTATTCTTACACGAAAATTCTGAACACCAGACAGTTAAGTGCTATAGCGCTTTGTAAGTTCCAGTTTATCCCAGAGTATACAAAATGATCACCTTCTTTAAAATAGGAACAAGAGAATATGGTCAATATTATGTGGTTCCCATGGCCACTTTCTTGTTCTCTGCCTGCTTAGCTTGGACAGTAGACTTTGAAACAACACGTACTTCCTTAAACCGATTGCGATGTTATTATTTATGTGGTTAGAAATGTCAGAATTTTGATGTGAGCACCCTACCGGTTATTGGTGTTCGATTTTCCCTGGGAGAGCCGTTTTCCAGTGAAACCCACCTAATACATATTGCATTTTTAGGAAGGTATCAATATAAGACAATATTTTCGGGAGTTTTCCACCGGCGGTGTAGTAACTCAAAGCACAAGGAATCCCTCTACCCTTGGTTTTACTAATCTTCTTGCCGCTAAACAGGTATGCAAATTTTATTCGTTTGCTCTATGCCTATCTGGGCCACTCATTAGGTTTAAGAAAGAAAATCTGATTCGCTTCATAAACCGCATTTTCAATGACATGTCATGGTATGTGAGGTAAGAAAGTTGCTCCTCAATTTCTTTAATTTCGGAACGGCCAAGCAAGCGCTATAATCAACATTTTTGTTCTACAGGGACGTTTCGGCTTCAACACTTTAAGCCATTTTCAACCTAAATAGAGGCAAAATACCAAAACATAAAATTATACACTAGTAAAGTACAAATCAAAGAAAGTTTACATTCGAGAATAAAATATTTGTTTTTAATAAACTACGTTACCATCAACGAAAACACTACTTACTTTAAGCCATTAAGGTTGTTTTCTTCTTAGTGTGTTTTTTAATAGTAACGTAGTTTAGAAAAAAAAATATATATTTTATTCTCAAGTGTGAAATTCCTTTGATTTGCACTTTATTAATATATAATTTTATGTTTTCTTGTTTTGCCTCTATTTAGGTTGAAAAAGGCTTAATGTACTGAAGTCGAAACGCCCCTACGGAATAAAAATGTTTACTATAGCGCTGGTTAGGCTGTTCCTGATGAGTTTCAGATTCCCTAAGAATCAATTTCTAGCAACTCTCTGAAATACCGTATTCATATGTTCTGGGCTTCAGAAAACCTCTGCTTCCTGTGCAGAACTGCTGACGTATGCAGGCATCTGATCTCTGTTGGTCTCGATGCTCCTTATAAAGGAGCGTTTTGATCCTGCAAAGCGAAATATCAATTAATTATACAGTTGAGAAAAAAAAACAGTTTCTTTTGGTATTTAACTGATGCATAAAATTTTTCTGGAAAGTTTTTGGTCGCCGTTGCTCATTAAAATACTGAGGAAGAGCTGAGATTCTTCTTGAAGATGTAAATCTAACTACGCAATAACTGATTTCTTTTTATTAAGCTTTTTTGACACGAGCAACTTTGTCTACGAATATACTTGCATTTGAGAACTATATTTTTATCTCTGATTTTTCGAACTATATGAACATCGTCTATTTTAGAAACTGATAAATAACAAAAAGTTTTTCCTAGCAAAAGTAAGCAAAAATATGTCATCTTGGTTATTAATTCATCTGGGTTTTATTTTCCTGAAATTATTTTATAACATTTTTTGAGGATCCGGAGAGAGAGAGAGAGAGAGAGAGAGAGAGAGCTACCATGTGTTTTATCAGTTATAAATTCAAACGGTATAATTTGAACAGAATGAAAGGGTTTTTCAAGGAAATCAACAGAGCGACTACCAATCTATTAATTTTTCTAAAATAATTGACTAAGATTTACTTATCAAAGAGACTGATAAACTTTAGTGACATTTTATACTGTATTATTCCTTTGAATATAGCCAAAAACAGAAACAAAGACGACTGCCTCAAAAACATCTTATCTTACCACATTCTAGAACAATGACTTACACTCAGAGTAATCTTACGTAGTCTCTTTTTTTGAGTTTTATGTTAAAAACGTGCATTTAATCGTACTTATCAATGGTTTGGTACAAAGAAACTCAGTCTTATTGTCGTGAAATGTTATGAGAAGAACAAATACGTCATTTGCTAGAATAATTATGGCACAAGTTTAAAAATTTATAGTTTGTAATTTAAATTAGTAATTAAGTCCCACAGATGAAATTTGCTAAAACAAGGGTCAAAGGTGAACAAGTTGTCATTTATCATCATCCATCCGAAATAATATAAATACAAGATTTGTGAGCAAATTCCGCGTGATGATTTAGAGTCTGTATCAACAAAATATGAGATAAAATAATATACAGTTTGCAACCAGATCAGTAATGGAACTGAAAACCACTTGAGAAGATTAAACAAAAATACGGAATCTTCGTTTACGAAGTCTGGTGCATCCTTGATGCACTGCAAATATGAAGAGATGCATTTGCAATTTGCAGACAAAACCATGTTTGTTTATTGACCCTAGACTGTTTGTCTAAAAATTCTCTGACTAGAAGAAAATCATTTAAGCTAGTAAGGGCTTTAAAAGGAGAATATACTGTGTAATGTACAAGTCGAATGTTGTCCTGTATACGTATATGTGAAAAAGTTGTGAAGAGTTTTATATATATATATATATATATATATATATATATATATATATATATATATATATATATATATATATATATATATATATATACATACATATATATATATATATATATATATATATATATATATATATATATATATATATATATATATATATATATATATATATATATATATATATATATATATATATATATATATATATGTATACTGCTGTTTCGCCCTCTATACATTTTTATTGTACAAAAAATACGTGAACAAAGACAAAGAAGACGTCTCTGTCCATGCTAAGGTAGGATGGGTGTTTAAAAAATAACACCTTTTAGCAGAAGTAGATTAGCATTAGGGACCTAACCCACAGAGTGGGTTTTCACCCAGCAACCTCTAGTAAAAGGTGGTCTTAAGCTTTCTTCTGCTTTGTCCTATGCATTCAGCGATGTCTCTGTCAAATTTTCAGACTGCCTGGGGTGATGGACGAAGGCCTCTGATGCTCCCAGCCACCCTGTTTTGACCAGCGACGGGTCAGAGAGAGATTCGCGAGTGTGCGAGACACACACGTCGTATGTAACTAAATTCTTTGTACTTGCCCTCTTACTGTCCTCATTGATATTAGTGAGCTGAGATGACGGCCAGTTTCAAGACTTCTGATCATCTGTTGTATGCGCAAACAACCTACATCCACGATAAGTCTGGAAATTTTGCAGAGTTTCGTCGATTCACTAGTATCTCTTTCTGTATTTCCAGTTCCTTTGTTTTCCCTCTTCGCCACCATCTACGATAAACCAGTGTAGCAAATTTATTTTTACGAAGTCTACAGTAAGAATAATTTATATTGCTTAACGACACTCAACTATTCCCGTGCAGTAATTAGGAATTAGGGAAGGTTAAGTAAGTAATTTTCAGCATTCAGGCAGCCTGGCTCTTCAATTTCATTCGTTTGGATACAGTCGGCTTTGTAGTTACAAGCATATCCAAAAAAGCGCGAAGAATTCGAGAAGTTAAGAGGGCATTGTGGCTATTAGAATTACATATGTGTCTGGTAAAAGTGTCAGTAGATTATATATATATATATATATATATATATATATATATATATATATATATATATATATATATATATATTTATATATATATATATATATATATATATATATATATATATATATATATATATATATATATATATATATATATATATATATATATATATATATATATATATATATATATATATATATATATATATATATATATATATATATATATATGTTAGGAACAATCGTTTGTCGATTGTTCCCTTGATGGATGTTGCCTCCTTTTGTTTTTGTTTTTTCTTGTTGGCGAGTTGACGTGTGGTGGACGGTGTCAGACTCGCCAGTCAGGTCAGGACAGCAGCAGGTCACGGCAGTAGAGCAGCGGAGAACATTCTTTTGGACGCGATGGTTGTCGTATCGGCTCTGTCGTGGGAGTCCAGTCTGGGAGAACAGTTTCTGAGGACGTGATGGTTGCCGTGTCGGCTCTGTTTAGTTGTCCTGCAGTGTTGGTTTTTACAGTTCTCGATTTTTTTTTTTCCTTTATGCTGCTTGTTTATTATTTATTGTTACTATTGTTGTTTATGATTTTATGCTGCCTGTGTCTTATGATTTTTTTTCGTATTTATGTGAATTTTATGTTGCTGTCATGTGTTTTGTTCATTGATTTTTGGTATTTTAAGTTTTGTTCTCTCCTGGACCTGACTCACTTGTAAATTTTGTAAATAAATTAATTTTAGGTAACTTTTTGTATTTGTTCTGCTCCTCTCTCCTTTGTTTGTCACCTCTCGTCAGTCATTACAGCCCAATTGCTTGTTTCGTTTAGAACCTGTCGATCTCGAGAGGCGAGATCGTAATAATATATATATATATAGTTGATTATAAAACAGTATCTACAATTAGTTTATGAAATTACTGTGGAACTTCCCTCCCATGCTTATAAAATACAGACGAAAAAAGCTATATTTGGAGTACAATAACTACTTTCTCTCTTACGATACTTTAGTAAGTCATGGACCCAAAGGATAGTTCACACACGAAAGCTTAGCTATTTGTAGATATTTAATTTAGAATTGTAATTTAAAGAAAAAAATATTTCCCATGTCATGTTCATGAATAAACGTGAATTGAGAAATATAGGAGCAAGCTACAATATGCCTCTCTCGGAGCAGAGTTAATATAATAAAAAGCTTTTATGCGTAGGGAGATAAATTAATTGTTCATTGTATTCAGGTACGATTTAGGTCTGTAAAGGCTTCGCCGAATTTTTATGGAGTTGCCTGGCGTTAATTCATTGCTGAGGATTAAGCGGAATTCACTCGCTGAATGCAGAATGAGATTTACTTTCCTGTTATGGTTTGGAATATGGAAAAGGATATATTTATAAATTTAAAGTAGAGATGCAATAAAACCTGTTAGATGTGCTTGAAAAAAGATTTGAATATACGATCAGCAGCGAATTACATGCAAACTAGAATGTTTGTTCATAGTGGGACGTTTAATGATAGAAAGTGATTTACGAAAAACACACACTCAAGTGAGCACCACACACGCGGAATCACACAGACACGGACACACACAGGCACACATACACACATACACACACACACACACACACACACACACACACACATATATATATATATATATATATATATATATATATATATATATATATATATATATATATATATATATATATATATATATGTGTGTGTGTACTAATAATATATATAATATGTGTGTGTATAATAATGTGTATGTGTCTTTATGTAAATCTAAATGTATATGTATGTGTGTGTGTTTGTACGTTCAGCACGACTCTGAGAAACACATTGAGCAATTTCAACCAAACTTGGTATACATATAACACTACCTGAAAAGAGCACTGTTTCAGGTAGACAGCACTAACCAAAGGGCACCAAAGGGGGTGGGAGTGGTAAGGGCTTTCCTTAAACAGTGCTGGTTCTGCCCATAATGTCTACGAATTTATCATGCCTCATTTCGGGAAGGGGGTGATGTAAAAATAACCAAAAACCACAGATATTATATTAGAGTCTAATCCTTAGTTTTTGAGGTCGCTTAGATTAAAAAATGCTGGGCAATGGAATTGAAGGAACTTTCTTAACAGAAGAGAGAGAGAGAGAGAGAGAGAGAGTTTATCAGTTGTTTATTCAGAGGTTTCCTTGGCAGCGCAGGGTTTGTCAGCCTCTGTATGTATGTATATATATATATATATATATATATATATATATATATATATATATATATATATATATATATATATATATATATATATATATATATATATATATATATATATATATATTGTCCTGAGTTTACATTCCTCCCTCCTATTTAGCTGCTATCTAGCTAACTTATAGGGAGAAATATTTCCAGTTAGTTTATAGCTGGCGCCAATGGCGAACTCAGTTGTTTTTAACTCATATGGACAGAATGCATGCGTTGGGCCTACAGGAAATGCCCAGGCAGGGGTAGACAGTAAAATCTCCTCTTAAAGCCCCCTTGCTACCAGAACACACCTAGATTCCCCCTCTTTGGGGTAATGTTTTCTAAGTAGGCTTGGGAGGAAATAGATGTTAGGGCGTAAACCACTCAGGGGGCAGCTAGCCTTAAACCTTAGGCTCATTATCTTTAAGACTGCTATTCAGCGACCTGTTTGCACTGGCAAGAATTCACTTTCGGGTTTGGGACCTGTGGCTCCGACGCCGATCGAACCAGCAAGCCAGCAGACCCCTTCCAGCGACTGTCACTGATTTGCGTATGTCTGTCTTGGTGGCGTCCCAGTTCCGATCGTATGCCCGAGGCGTGTATTTTGGAGCTCAAATATTCGTCTGAAAATAGGTAAGCCGAGTGAATTTGGCGCCAGTCACCCTGTCTCTCTCACTAAATTCCTTCCATTTCTCTCATTTTCTTCAGAGTTTAGTCCCTTCCTTTTCCCAAGCTTCCCCCTTTGTGTGACATGAGCATGTGTTCCTTGTTTCAAAAAGCCCAATCAATACGATTCCAAGACTGTGATAACAGGATTTTCTCATAATATCCTCTGGGCTACGTCATGTTTAGTATCTAGAATTGGATCAGTGATATTTTATAGGTGGATTCCATTTCTCTTAGTTTGAGCAGGGCTAACTCAGAACATCTTTTCAGGAGGGACACGTGGCGATCACAATCAATGCTTCAATACCCCGCCGCCTGCCACCCCAAATAATTCCGCAATTACATGATCCGTAACAGTTTTCATCGTGGCCCCAAATGTTCACATGTGAATTATTCTTCCGTCCTGGAGCTCTATCATTTTGCATACTATGAGACTATTTCATGTAATCAGGGCAAGACTGAATGTGATTATTAACATTGAACTCATTGTGCATACTGGCCCCCATTTAATCCACTTGCTTGTTGCCAAATCATTGCATTATTGTTCCTGGGTCCTATTCTGAATCTGCCTTTGTGTGATTTTGCTGTGTCGTGTCTCACTGTTGATTTGCTAAGTTTCTGTAAATAAATCCTTGTAAATTTGTAAAAAGAATTCTAATTCCAATATGGCGACCCCTTCCCCATTTCAAGTATAACTCCAGGAAAATTCTAAGGTAAATTTTCACATAACTTATTCCCTTGCTCATAAACTGGACTTCCTTGGTTTTGTGGCAGCATCAATTATAGTTTTGATTAAATTTCTTACCAAAGCGAAGGCCAGTTTATGACAATATATATATATATATATATATATATATATATATATATATATATATATATATATATATATATATATATATATATATATATATATATATATATATACATATACAGTATATATATATATATATATATATATATATATATATATATATATATATATATATATATATATATATATATATATATATATATATATATATATATATATATATATATATATATATATACATATACATATACAGTATATATATATATATATATATATATATATATATATATATATATATATATATATATATATATATATATATATATATATATATATATATATATATATATATATATATATATATATATATATATATATATATATATATATATATATATATATATATATATATATATATATATATATATATATATATATATATATATACATATACAGTATATATATATATATATATATATATTTATATATATATATATATATATATATATATATATATATATATATATATATATATATATATATATATATATATATATATATATATATATATATATATATATATATATATATATATATATATATATGTGTGTGTGTGTGTGTGTGTGTGTGTGTATATATATATATATATATATATATATATATATATATATATATATATATATATATATATATATATATATATATATAAAGTAAAAATACATTATTGTGAACATTATGAAATACAGGAAACGTCTCCTAAACAGCCCTTATGAGCATACCTCCTGAACCTAGTGACAACCGCAAATGTCAAGTTAATCTTTTGCAGTGGATTGACACTGTATATTTAGTAAGCATTACAAATTTATTCCCGAAGGATTGTCTATGGTTTAGAGCTCATTTATAATGTAATCAAAGTCAGATGAGTGCCTAATGAAGGAATGCTGAGCTCTTACTAGGCCGATATGGAACCTAAATAGTAGAATCTCTTTACATTAAGTAAATGATGGCATGTGCTGACTCCTGTTACATTCAGGAAAATGAATGTATTTGTTCCGCTTGAGTTGTGTGAAAGCTGCCAAATCCCTGAGAGCACGGGGTTTTGAGCCCCTGACTCGGATTTGTTTGCAGAAACTCAGAAATACTAAAGGACAAAACATCTGTTGGTACTGAATGTACAGAACTGAAGAAAAGGTTGACAGCTGTTGTCACCAATGGCACTCAGATGAAAATGCAATGTTCTCATGAATGGGATTATGTCTGGGATAGCTGAAAGGGGTAGAGCTAGACAGGTGTACTGCTTGTTATGTTATGAGGATTCTAAGGGCAGGTGTAAGGGTATAAAAGAATTAGTTCTAGAATTTTAGTGATGAGACTGGGCTTGCTGGTGCTAAGTAATTTACAAGCCAAGGTAGATAACAGAAAATGAGATGGTGTTATGGGCAGAAATAAAGTTTTGGAGGAAAAGAGTATGGAGGAAATCCTATGGAAATGTATTTGGATAGGTATCTGATTATTGGAAATACATGGTTTCCAAAGAAAAATATCAACAAGGATACTAAATGAAAAAAAAAGTGAGAAAAAATTTGTTTAAAGTATTCACTGATTTAAAGAGCATGTGACAAAAATATGCGTCACAAAGCTACCTATTAATCATCTTGGGGGAAGCAGGTTGATATCAATTCCAAGTACAAACAAATAAAAAATGCGCCAAACTTTGGCGCAATCGAGTTTTCTGTACAGCCGCTACAGCGTATAATCAAGGCCACCGAAAACAGATCTATTTTTCGGTGGTCTAGGTATACTGCTGTATGAGCCGCGGCCCATGAAACTTTAATCACGGCCGGTGGTAGCCTATCTTATATCGTTGCCAGAAGCATGATCAATGGCTAACTTGAAACTTAAATAAAATAAAGACTACTGAGGAGGCTAGAGGGCTGAAATTTGGTATGTTTGATGATTGGAGGGTGGATGATCAACATGCCATTTTGCAGCCCTCTAGCCTGTGTAGTTTTTAAGAGCTGATGGTTGACAGAAAAAGTGAGGCCAGAATAAAGTGCGGACGGACAGACAAAGCCGGCACTATAGTTTTCTTTTACAGAAAACTAAAACCAGAATTTGACAGCCATATGTACAGCTGAGCTGATATCAACTTATACCTCTCTGGTGGCTCAGTGGTCATAGTCATTGTATTTTCGTTGTTTCCCAACCAGGCTACATCTCAACTCCCACTGGAGACAAAGCATTTATAGTTCCCCTTGGTTGTAAGTTGTTCTCTGGTGAATTGGATATTA
>NC_089741.1:65122110-65127110 GCF_040412425.1 Macrobrachium rosenbergii
TATTGGAATAAGTCTATACTTAAAGAATTCCATGTAAATATTAGACAAAAGTTACGAAAGAGAGTTCCCCATAGCCATACCAAATATTTGTTCATAAAAGATACCATTGAAAGTGAATTTAAAATTTTTTATACAAAGGGATATCAAATTAATTGATAGGTAATTCTAGATTAAACAAGTCCAAATGTTGTGATAAATATTGACGTAAGTCGTCAATATGAACTTTAGTAAATAAAGATATTACATCAAGGCTGGTTAATTTGTCAGTACTGGATCATTCAATATGGGAAAGTCTAGCACAGAAATCAACAGAGTTTTGTAAATGGGAACTTGAAGTATCACCCAGAATAGGTGATAGTAATTTAACTAGATATTTAGAAAGTTTATAACCAAGAGAACCGGTTGAACTGATCATCGAGATAAGTGACTGGAATAACAAACATAGAGACGATTGTGTAATAGACTTCTCGAACAAAGAACTGGACCAGGATCTTAAATGTGCTTTAGGCTATGGCTTATTATGTTCTATTAGTGATGCCATTTCGTGCACGGACAACATCTCAGAGATATCCAAACTGGAAAAGAAAAACACAATTGTATCAACTCCAATGAATTTAGCTAAAGGTGTTTTCTTCTGCTTACTCCAAATACCTAATGAAATAGTGAATTTCCCAGAAAGGTTTATAGATGCAACTAATGAAACGAAGAAAAATAAAAGTTTGCACATTACTAAAGCCGACAAATCCAATTGTTTTGTAACAATGGATAAAATTAGCTATGTTGAAAATATGGAAAACTTTTTATCTGATTCTAGTACTTACAAAAAAAAACAATGGAAAGACCCATTAGCTGATGTCATGAAAAGTTTCAGTTCTAAAATAAAAAACTATACTATAGGGTTCAATAAAAGAGAGTGTCAGCAATTGCCCCATCCTTGCTGTACATGTACGGATTAATTAGTTACACACTTTCTAAATACCTAGATAAATTACTATCGCCTATTCTGGGTACCATTGTCTAATATTTACATGGAATTCTTTAAGTCTAAACTTATTCCAATAAGTCTGTTCTCTAAGGTGTTTTGGGTTAGATATGTAGACGATTGTTTTTGTACTGTAAGAGAAAATGTTAATATTCCTGATTTCTTGCCAGACATTATATAGCATTTCTGGATGCCTTTGTTATTAGAAATAACACCATTTTTTGTTTTAAAGTGTTTAGGAAATCCACAAGTAATTTGTCAAATGTTCATTTTTGCTCTAACCATGCTAAAAAAATTAAAGCGTTAACATTTTTCAGTATGTATCTTAGAGCTCTTAGAATTTGTAGTCCTGAATTTTTGGAAGTTTAAAATTATTGATAAAATAGGAGATTCGTTATATTACCCTCCATATTTTTTTAGAACTTTGTAAAAATAAAGCAAAAAGTACATATAATAAATATTATCACAATCCAATCAGTGGTATCAAAGAACTTAAGAACATTCTCTGTTTACCATTTCATCCTAATTTCATTCCTGCATTGCCTATCTTAAAAACTAACTTAGTATTTGAATATAATGATATTTTGATAAATAAACTAATTAAGAATAGCCCACCCAATTTAAGCAATATTGTAGACAGTATTCCTTGCAAAGAATGTAATAAGATTTATATTGGTCACACAACAAAAGGACTAAAAGTAAGGAGCTGCCAACACAAATATGCCACATCAAGAGGCTCATCAAATAATGGCATTATGGATCATTGGCTTAAGACAGGTCATACGATAAGTCAACGGTAATCTACTAGGTCAACAACCATCGGAAAAGAAATCTGCTAGAGACTGTGTTTATTAAAGCTACTTCCACCAGGAATTTTAGTCTCCACCCTTGATCCTTTGTCCCTGTCTTTTTTGTTTAAAGGACATGCTGCCCAGATTAACAAACTGTAACACCGCCCCCCACTTCGGTTTTTTTATGTAAATATCTGTCAACTTCTTTTGTATGCAGTGTGAACTTGAAAATGTAGAATAAACTACGAAAGTGCTTGTTCAAAGCCCCGTTTTCACTCACCTTCTGACGTGGATTTAGTGATATATATATATATATATATATATATATATATATATATATATATATATATATATATATATATATATATATATATATGTATATATATATATATATATATATATATATATATATATATATATATATATATATATATATATATATATATATATATATATATATATATATATATATATATATATATATATATATATATATATATATATATATATATACATACATACACACACACACACACACACACACACACACACATATATATATATATATATATATATATATATATATATATATATATATATATATATATATATATATATATATATATATATATATATATATATATATATATATATGTATATAACCATATAGTAAGTGAAGCAATGGGGAGCAAGGTCTTCCACCTTTAAGTACCCTTTTAAATCTCCCTCGATCTCACTTTGTAGACTGGGTTTGAAAGTGTATATACCTGGGCTTCAATTGTTGCCTGTATTAATGCAGACTTAATAATATGTCTGGACTGAATACTTTTTTAAGCTTTTTACAATACTACTATGGAACTGACTTGTCATATAAAATTTCTCACCTAGGTTCCCTCCAAAAAAAAGCATTATATTATTGTACAGCTGTTAATGAATACTTATGAATTTACTCTGACAATTAATTCCTAATTTCCTTACTAGCCTGATCCAGATAAGATGAATTTTGCACTATATATAGGGTCTAATAAACAATGGTGCTACTTTGGAGAGGACAATATCTTATAAACATGCTTTTTGCAGCATTATTATATTAAAAAGATTATACATTCATTTAATGTTTACACCATTGATTTTATTGATAAGGTAGACGATGGTTTTTCTTAGGTAATTCCTTCTTCATATCACTTTTATTATAAAATTTTTCATAGCTTTATTATACCAATTATCCAATATATAACGTTGCTAACAAAAGTCCCTACTTATATTGCTAATGCTCTGTTGTTCGTTATCCAGGAATTTTGAACTGACTGCGGGAACCCATAAGTGAATATGATGTCTTAAGAAAAGCATACGTAAGTTAAATATTTTCCACATTTTCTAAAATTAGCTAAATTTACAATTGACATATAAATGTCTGTTATGTATGTTTTAAAAAGGCAAGCAGACATCTTTATTCTATTTCTAGGATGAATTTCACCGACGAGACTTGGTCATTCAATTTTTCCTAAAGATTTTTTAGTTATTATAGCAAAAATATCATATATATACTGAAACCGAGGTACATGCATTTGAAAAATATCAGGGATTCAGTGTTTTTCAAAACATTCCATATATAAATTTGAGGAAACTAGTGATTCAGATAATCCACGCACATACCAAACACTTGTTTACAGAATGTTCCATTAAAAATAGACTTACTATCACAAAATAACCGTATATCTAATTCCAAAATTTTATTGATTGTTAGTGATAAATCCCTTTTTGAGATATCATAATATCAATTGGTTGGACACCTTTGTAAATAAAGAACAAATATCAAAACTTACTTATAAGGACAAGATAATGATCATGATGCTGTTCAATTTCTTTTCAGTTAGGTCTGCTCAGAGCCATATATTAACGAATGCCTGACAAAACCCCCACACGACATAACCCCCATCGACATAACCCCCACCGACAAAACCCCCATACGACGAAACCCCCACACGACAAAACCCCGCACGACAAAACCCCACACGACAAAACCCTGACACGACAAAAACCCCAAAACCAAAAACCCACACGAATAATGAAAGTGGGATAGTTAATATATATATATATATATATATATATATATATATATATATATATATATATATATATATATATATATATATATATATATATATATATGAGATGAGAGAGAGAGAGAGAGAGAGGCGACAAATTAGTAAATTACCTATTGTTATTCGATAAGTTATGTACAGTGGTTACAAGGAAAGCTTTCACTGTTTTCGTCTGTTAACTAGCAAACTATCAACAAATTTGTATTGACAATACTCCTTTGCTAGTTATTTACAATTTTTACAAAATGACTTTTTTTTTCTTAAGACGGAGCTTTAGTTTGAGTGGAAATAATTTTTTCTGTACTCCTTTGCTCATCATGGAAGTCATCCGTAATAATAAAGGTGGAGGGAAACTGTGCTACTACGATGAGGTGGGAATGTTCCAGAAGATCAGCGTTTGGATGTAATGAAAAAATAACAACAAATTTAGCAATATCGGACGTCATTTCAATTATTGAACATAATCATGCGGGAGATGAAGGATCAGGGGGAGCAGCAAAAGTACATACAACCCTCTATCAACAGGCCAAATCAACTAGAGGAAATACTAGTCGCATTGTAGCGGATTCGTTGGAGAGTATGACTCAGGACGGAAGAATTGCCATGGGAAATATAAATACAGTTAAAAGATATGTTCAAAGAAAACGACAAGAAGGACGCCCTAAGGATCCCGAATCGTTGAAGGACTTGAAGATTTTAGGTGAATGGACTATGACACGAGGAGAACATTCTGTGCTTTTTCTTCTTCATGATAATGGTGCTGAAGCCAATAATCGAATCATTATATTTGCAACAAGAGATGCGATGGACCATTTAGCTAAGGCACATACCTGGTATATGGATGGAACCTTTACATCGGCTCCTGTGTTATTTGAACAGCTATTTGTTATTAGAGCTCCTCTCGGTGATTCAGCAATAAGCTGTGTGTATGGTTTCCCTTTCCGGCAGATCACAGAAATCTATCAAAAATTTCTTACAACAGTTCTAGATAAAGGAAGGAACTAGGGTTACACATGAATCCCGATACTACTGTGACCGATTTTGAAAAATCACTTTTGAATGCTATAGAAAATGTACTGGGACCTCAAATCCATACGAAAACATGTTTTTACCATTTAACAC
>NC_089741.1:65129610-65142110 GCF_040412425.1 Macrobrachium rosenbergii
CCCAACATCACTCAGCAACAGAGAGAAGACCGTGCGTGGTTTTGTGGTTCATTTCTTAAAGATTGGGATAAAGCTGACTTTCTCCATGTTGCTGCATCAGATGAATTCTTTATTTACACAGTCAGGAAGCCAGATCATAAAAATGCATCATTTGGGCTGCAAAGTTGGATGATGTCAGCGATGACGCTTAGGCTATCGCCAAGTTGTGAAATTTCCTGAATGTTTGGGAATTTTCTCTGTTCACAGCCAAACAGTTAATGTGGGATCATCAAAGAAAAGGACAACCATGGAATGGTGAATACTTCAGAGAAAGCTGTGCTTACTGGTGGAGTATTTCCTTTCTCAAAGATCCTGAAAATGTGTTTATCTGTTGAAGAAGTCACATTTGCATGATAAGGCACCATGTTTCAAGGCTCTTCAGACACAGGAGCTGCTTTGAAACAGTGGTATCGATTTCTTCTCGTCAAGTGAATTTCAGGTAGCTCCCTGACCTTAATGTGTGTGAAAACACAGGTAGTATCTTAAAGGATCGTGTTGAAATACACAATGAACTATGATGGTGTACCAAGCATGACGACCTGGCAAGAAAAGTGCTCTGGCGAAATGAACTTTGAGTCTCAGCTTTTTGTGATTTGTTGAAATCATGCCCCTCAAGAATGCAGGCTGTGGTACAGCTGATGGAGGCCACAAAATATTAAAAACTCAGAGAAAACTAAATAAATACCTATTCTGAATTACTTTTGTTTTTATCCATATCAATTTTAGTTTATGCTGTAGAGGGGGGAGCTCTAATTTCGAAAGAACCTGTATATATGTATATATATTTAAATGACCCAAGAATTCTTCGCTTGGTTGCACTAGTTTTCCATCTCTTGCACGTATGGCACCAATCCATGCACCATTTCGCTGCAGTTCCAAGGAATTCATATTCAGGAAACTTAAGAGCTATAATAACCACCAACTTATTGTAAGCCTCCATCTTCCATCGCATTTACTAATGCTTCTTTTTCAGTTTCAAATTCTGCATTGTCGTCATTTTGCAAATCATTACTAAATTCCATTGGCAAACAAAATAACATAGCCGATAGGCTCATTTCTGTTTGGATAGAAGTTTCTTCATCTACAAAGGATGAACTTTGTTCAACAGAACTGGAAAATGAGCCTGGTGTCATTATATCACTATTGTAGCTTTCAACGTTGCAGTTTGATCCTAATATTGTGCTGTCTTTGCTAGAATGTGGGTTCTGAATCGGCGCTTAAATGCAGCAGGTGATGGGTGTTGATGGCATGCACCCATCTGTCTTATGCAACCAAAAAAGTGTTCAAGACCATCTTGATTTAGCCTATGTATTAAGTTTATCTATGACCATTCTCAGCAACTGTATTAGTGAATTTTACAATACAATTAAGTCTTTCTGGAAAGGGTAGAGGCTATCTTGAAACGTCTTATTTTGTGAGTCCAGATTCAACCCATATGCATTTCTTGATGGTTTCCTATTACTAGGCACTCGAGAATTAAATAAATCGAACCAAGCATTTACAAGGCAAATAAACTTGCTTGTGGTTTTCCAATCCTTATCTTGAGGCAGACCTTTGTTACCGAAGTACTGAAGACATTTATATGTTGTTTCGGACAGCAATTGCACCACTAGTTTAACATTAATGCGTTGCATACCCATCACATTGATGTGCTTGTCGGAAGTTTATGTGCTGTCCGTAAATCACTTTTTGTTTCTCGTAATTAACTCCCTGACTGAACAACAGTGAGCAAACCTATCTCCCGACAATAAAAGTCTATGATCAAGGAAATTAATCCTAATGAGTTTTATTAGGTGTGTTGCATTGGCAAACACAAGTATTTCTCTGTTATCAACTACTGGGTTAGAAAATGCAGAATTACCTATATCAATGCCTAAGGAATTCCATAAGCTGATATTTGTTAACCCTAAGTCATTAACCATGGCTGCTACAGGAAACCCAGCTTTCTCAACCCGAATAATCAATTTAAAAAGGAAATCTTTTACATGTCAGTGCCGAAATTGTAATAAATAGTTTGTTTCCAGGAAGGCGTAAGCCCTTTAACCAACGCGCACTGTACTTTGGGTTTAGGTTCATACACAGTGTCGGTGCCTTTATCGCAACTCCATATTTGTGCAACACTGCACTCGTCAAAGGAAATTACACACAGACGCTCGTGTTCCGCCAGTGACTCTGATTTGATTTTTAATAAGTTGATTACCGAATCCAGAATGCCAGGTTCTACAGCTATCTCACTTGACCAGCGATATAAAGTTGATAAAGAATGAAAACGTAATTTCCACTCTTCTCTTAAAAACCTACAAACAAATGCCTGGTCAAGGGGTGATCGACCTTTGGTATGCCTGGGTGGAAATGGTCAAGGCCGCACCTATGGGTCTGGCCTGCGTCACGGTCTGTACCTGCGCAGAAGAGGTCATATTTTAGGTCGGGGTTGAGAAGACCTCTTATAGATATAGACATTTATTTCTAGACCTTGATATATATATATATATATATATATATAAATATATATATATATATATATATATATATATATATATATATATATATATATATATATATATATATATATATATATATATATATATATTTGTGTGTGTTTGTGTGTAATTGGTAGGGGCATACGTTTCCAAGCATTTATGTCCAATTTAGATGCCTCTAATAAGATCTGTCTTTCTGTTTGTCTTATGGGTCACATTTGCACAACCCATTTTCCTGCACCGAGTTTTTTTTTTTTTTTTTGCACATTGGTGTTCATATGTAATCATTGCCTAATTAGTATTAATATATTTATTTTCGTTTTAGTAGAAGTACTGTCCTATCATTTCGTAAGAAGTATAATGATTACAAGTATCTTCTGCCAAACAAGAACTCGATTGCTGGTTCTTGTTTCTTTTTATACGATTCTCTAGCTTTGATGAATTTTGCTCATTCAAGAACCTCGCGATTAAATTTGGAACTTTGCCTTCTATTTAGCTTCCTCATATCACTAGTATTTTTTCCTCAAGCCATTCATATGTTATTGTAACACTTGAGCTCTAAATATATCTTCTCATAAAGTGTAAGAAATTTGGTTCCGCACCTATATCTGGGAAATGAATTTAGAAGGAATACTGAATATTGAAACCAGTAGAAAATTAACCAAAGCCTTTAGAGGAAAATTGATTATCATTAATAATAATCATGAGGGTAGGTAGCGACGTCCGTGGCAACCCACAAACGAAATGTCCCTTTAATTTTGTGGTTGCCAGTAAATAAAAGTGATGTCGAAGGGTATTCTCTTCTTTCTTCCGTGCACCGCCATTGTTCTTCCTTTTCCAAGGAAGGTATCGTACTCCCTGAATATCTCGAAACAATGTGATTACAGGGTTTTGTGCTAAAATTATAATTCATGCCGAGTTATTTGACATTACGTAAACAACTAGTATCCGGCGAGCTTGCGTTATATACTATACGGTTAATGCTTTAAGATTAGCGGATAAGCTTAACTTTAGATTAAAGAGGTGAATACTTTAGCAAGTAATACAGTGACAATATCAGTCACAGTAGCGAATAATATGTTCAATTTGATCGCCACATTATCATCTAAATTGGCTTCTCATTATGCTCGGTTACAAACGCATAAACATAACTATGTATCGGATTTGTTTTCAGTGGAAATTTCAGGGCGGTGGTCGTATTTTATCTTGTTAAACATAATTCCGTTGACGCTGAATTAATGTGCCAATTACCTAAGTAGCTAGTAAGAAAATATTAAAAGTGAGATGTGGTCAAATAAAAACCAAGAGTCATACAGTTTTAAATGTCACAGCAGTCTATAGTGAATCTATCACGGAGACCCCCAACCCAATATACATATTTTTTTTTTTATGTAAAGAAATACCATTTTCAGACAGAGAAAACACACAACCAGGAAGACAGTGAGATAGCCAGGCAGATATATGGACGAAGAGAGAAAAACTAATATTTTCATTCGATTGCTGACAACGCACAGTACACCTGATCAAAGGTCTCGAAATCTCAAGAGAGACTGCTTCCAACCTCGACTTCACTTTCGCGAAGTTCCATTGAAATCATTTCACGCAGGATTATCTGTATATTTCTGTAATATAAAGAGTTACAGGACGGATAACCTAGAGCTCTTTCTAACCGATTTCAAATGGGAACAAAGAAGATTGAGGGAAGAATAGAAGGAAAGTGAATTAGTATTTGGTGCAAGAGAGAAACCCTTTCCAGGTTTAAGGAAAAAAGGCCTTCATAGTTAATTGCATAAAATTAATTCTCTAGTTCCTTTTGTTACCAGCAAACATCAGGATGAGTACTACACAAATATACAAGTAAATGTCATGAAAGATAAAAGTATTCTAGCAATTTGTTGAAAATTAGGAAGAGAGTGAATAGTCGTCTAGGTGATGTATCTCCTACGTAAGAAAAGTAGGAATTTAACAAAAACTCAAAAATAGAAAATGTAAAGGAAAATAGATACAATGACTCGACAAATTCAAAGAAAGCATAGAAAGATTAGCACATTTTCACGTTGTAACTGTGAAGCTTTACTTTCAAAAAAAAAAAAAAAAGGAACGTTTTCAGATATATATATAATATATATATATATATATATATATATATGTATATATATATATATATATATATATATATATATATATATATATATATATATATATATATATATATATATATATATATATATATATATATATATATATATATGTATATATATATATATATATATATATATATATATATATATATATATATATATATATATATATATATACATATATATATATATATATATATATATATATATATATATATATATATATATATATATATATATATATATATATATATATATATATATATATATATATACATATATATATTATATAGTATATATAGTATATATATATATATATATATATATATATATATATATATATATATATATATATATATATATATATACATATATATATATATATATATATATATATATATATATATATATATATATATATATATATATATATATATATATATATATATATATATATATATATATATATATATAGATATATATATAGATATATATATATATATATATATATATATATATATATATATATATATATATATATATATATATATAATATATATATATATATATATATATATATATATATATATGAATATAGGAGTCGTACTAAATTGATAACCAAGGCTCCCTAATACAGTTTCAGACCATACTTAGCATTAGAATACAAAAGACGAATTTATCCCCATTTACGTGGTCCTTATATTTGATAAGTAAGAGGGATACCTATTATAGGTAAAAATTTTCAGGAAGATTCTGGAATATGACACCATCAGCCTGACTGACAATTTGAACCTACAAGGATGAAACAGTAAATTGATTTCACGTACCAGATAATTTGAAGGTTCATTTTCGAGCTAGTGTTCCATCGGATCCACCAACCAGACTAGACCCAGATGGGGGCTAACGTGGACTAACAATGATGGCCTTCTCCCTCTTCATCACAGGACCACCGCCATTTCCAACTTTACCTGCATATTTCAAATAAATGCTTTTGTCACACACTGACTGTGCGTAATTCTGACTAATGGATTGCCATAGCCCATTTACGTTTTTTTCTTTATTAGTCATTCACTTTCATAAAATTCGGCTAGATTACGGTACAAAGACTTTCGCATCGTTGTTTGTATCATATGAAATGCTCAGTGAAATTATTCTCCTTTTGTATGTTACCTCAATAGTTATGCAGTTTATGTAGCAGCAATAATGCTAATGACAGGTTTATTATCCAAGCCATAAGTCTCAACTTTACTACTTTCAACCAAAAGATCTGTACAGAACGAACCATGTAGTATTCGGGCTCTTGTACCCTGTCTGCTTTGCGAAGGCATGGTTGTAAAAATGACAAAAAGCGAGTTGTTGATGAGCGTGTCATTATATACAGAACAAGAAGAAACACTTAATAGCCCATAATGCCATTATCACAATCATGAAACCTGTATATGTTGGTCAGTTATCTTCAGAGGTAAAGATTTTAAAAATAGGTATCGTATACCTTGCGATCTTTACTATGAACTAAGCCTACTATGTCCATAACTTTAAGAATACGTCTTAGTTGTCGAAGATTTTAGAGACCATATTCTAAAGAAAAAAAAAAATCAAGAATATGAATGATTGTAGCGAATAGTTTTGGATTGCCGTGACATTTATGATAAATCAACAGCCCCATATTTTCTTTTAGGAATAATTGTTTTATCGGAAATTTATGAATTTATAAAACCAAATAGTATTTTAATCATCTGTATTAAAGCACAGCTCGATGTGCATTAAATCAAAATAACAATAAGTAATTCATTTAGAGGTTCTGCTAACTAAAGGGGAAAACTTTTCCGGTTTTCCTTTGAGGGTGCTGCTCTGAGACTGCTGTGACAGTATCAGTGTATCAGAGTAAGAAGCTATGTGGAAGCATTCCCTTCTTAATAAACCGCTATTATATAAATTTTTCTTTGACACCGAACATCAAATTTCTTTATTTTTGGCTAGACTTCGTTAATTCTAACCAGTACTTCATCTAAAAGTCAATGAATTTTGATCATTCGAGTTACATCAAAGACAAGCACTAATTAGCTTGATTTGCGCTGCACCGGAATTACTGTAATTTCTCTGACTTTCATGGCGGACGCATTGAGTATTAAAGCTATGAATGAATATTATAGTTATGTCTGTGGGATGTTTCAATGCAGAAACTCCATTAGCATTTTAGATGATGTAAATGGATTGTGCTTAATCAAATGAAGTTCTAAAAGATCCTACTGTATAATGCTTTATTTCACGGAATATGATAGTAGAATTCAAGAGCTAGCCTTAATTATTAAAGGACAAAAACGTTTGACGCTTAGTTAGATTGGGAATTCTCTCTGTGTTTTGCTTGTTTAATATTACTATCTAATTTAGTTTGAAAAGCATACCTAAAACGAAAGACTTTAGATTAAATTTTGATCCCTAGAAAGCTGGTAATCATACAATCCGTTTCGTAACTATTTCGACCTTTGTCGTAACGCCTGAGGCATTACAAACTAGCCAGACTTTCTGCTGAATTATTTCATGCAGTGGACGGAATGTGGTTACGTGATGACCTTTAGCAAAATACATTCCAACAATTTAAATGTTATTTACTTTTCTTCATCCAATATTATTTGGAACAATGCCAGTTTATTGTTAGTGTGAAACTTTTGAAGAAAAATAACTGAAATTATTGTAAAGCTACTTAGTATTTATGATCAAGGAGTGAAACTCTATGGAAACATAAGAATTCTGAAGAGAAAATTGCGCATTTCATTTGGTTTGCTTTTTGATGGCAGGAGGAGCGAAGGGAGCAACTCAGTCTATATGTAATTTTTCGTTGATGTTAAGGGAATAATTTCGATTTTATTCTACAAACAATTTAAACCTGAAAATCTAGATAAATTCATTTCTTATATTCCTTATGAGTAAAATTTCTCTCTCTCTCTCTCTCTCTCTCTCTCTCTCTCTCTCTCTCTCTCTCTCTCTCTCTCTCTCTCTCTCTCTCATAAATGAGGAATTTATGCTCAGGTAGAAAACCTATTAAGATGTTAATATCAGGAAAAAGGCTGGAAATATAATGGTGAAAGCCTCAAGGATGCAAGAAAGCAACTTCAAGTAAATTTTGTAAGTCGTCATAAATCATAATGTATTTTCTTTGGCCTTCGAAACAACATTAAGTCACAGGAAGCCGCAAGAATTTTTTTAATCAATCTTCTATTCATCCTTTGATTTATGAGGTCCTACCATACACCTTCCGCGCTCGACTGGATATCGCCATACCGTTGTAGTATTCATAGTCACCCATCATCTTTCCCCCTTGTAAGAAAGAATCATTATACTTCCTACCTATTCCTTTGGTACTTTTCCCTCATCCAGATATACCTTACTCATCTTCGTCAGAAACTTAATCATGGTACTACTAACGTACAGAAGTCTCTAGCTCGTGATCCATAAGATCTGTGTTCCACTCCATTTTCAAACCTCCTAGTTGCCCCCCTTACTTTGTCGCCATTAAATCTATATTTTATGTGGAAATTTACTGTAGCCCATCCCGTCATCCTTCATTTAGTTCTGTCTTTCAACATTACTTCACGTTCAACAATATTCAAAATATTCACTTAATTAGTACATTGTCTTCAGACGGTATCCATCGAATTGTGTCGTCTATTTGCTTGTTAATATTTCTTTCTGTATTTGCCTTTTATGGATCACCTTCTTTACATATAAACTGCCTTACCTCTCTCTCTCTCCCTCTCTCTCTCTCTCTTTCTCTCTCTCACCTTTTCTTCACTACCATGTCCATTCTTTAGTACAAGTGTAAATACTCTCTTTTGTCATGGAACTTGACCTCATATAATTTTTTTTAATCAAACCTCTTCTTTCATTTTTCCACCATTGACATGATTAATTCCTATTTCATACCCTGTTAGGCTATACTCGTTAACACAATGCTAATCTATGAATGTAAACGTTGCAGGTGGAAAATACCTAATATGGAGAAGCGGAAACCGAAAGATGGAATATGAGATCAACATAGTCCTCTAGACTTAGTCTATTTTATCAGTGAGATTGAACCCATGACTTTTTAGGTCATAGATTTTCGATATTTTGAAAATCTATTTTCTTTTTAACTAAAAGTTCTTTCTCTGTCAGAGAAAACCTCAGCATATAATATGGCCTTCTTATAAGAGAGAGAGAGAGAGAGAGAGAGAGAGAGAGAGAGAGAGAGAGAGAGGGAGGGAGGTGATAGCTCCCGTTTGCGCACTTTGTCATCATATGTTCTGCATGTCATAAAATATTACGCATGCTTTTGTACTTTATTTGATACTTCATTTCATAAGATGATAACAAAACTAAACAAATTTTTTGTAGCTAAAACACTAATGACTAGCATAAGTGATGAATATTTGTAACATTATTAAATTAAACAGAAAAAAAGGAATTTGTTTAATAAACACAATGCATTTTTAGGTCTACATATCTAATGAAGTATAAACTTTATGAACTGATAATTACATTAAATATCAAAATATTCTTATCATAAAATGGGCTTTTTATGCCACTAGTTCTCATTTATAAATTATAAATGAGAACTGGTAACATAAAAAAGCCATCCTATAGATTTATGAATGTTGCTTTATTATTTATCTAATTCTGGTCATTTTATTGATTTCCACCTAGTATAGCTATTACCAATAAGTTCTCTGCTATAGAGTTGTGAGCATATACCAAACGCTCCAATTTAGCTTTTGACAAAACTATGTTACGTCGGTTAAAGAATATTGAAGCAAGGAAACAACATATAACATAGGCGCCCATTGCCATTTTACAAAACTGCAAAGTCTACCTAATTTGCAAATATATAAAAGAATCTGAATTGAAGTTCCTGTTAATAAGCTGGACCTACATAAAGCAAAACAAAGAACCTTTGAAGTTGTTTACAGACCACAGCGATAAAACTGCCTTTGTTCAGTTTTCAACCTTTACTGTTTGGAAAAGCTGGATAATGGATCACATTTATATTTACTTAATATACAAAAGTACTTATAGAAGTCCAGTATCCAGTCTCCTGTCAGCATTTCACTTTTTCTTCATGTCTTCTCTGCATACACGAAACTTACTGGAGTTAAATTCCAAATATCCATATTACCTACTAGAACGAACACACACACACATATATGTATATATATATATATATATATATATATATATATATATATATATATATATATATATATATATATATATTCATACATACACATATATTTTTTCTTACTCACACCAGGAACGAACCCCAGCCTTCTGGGTGACAGGCCAAGGTGGTAGCAACTGACTTACCAAAGTCATAAAAGAAGTTGGAACCTACAGTAGGTACACCGTACCTGAAGTTATTCCCGGACAGGCTTCTGAAGCCTAACATAACAGCTAATTTTACCCAACTTCCCTACCCAACATCGAGTCAGCCGCTCCCATATCATTCGAATTACCCCTTCACCATGAGATATGATGGAAATCATGAACACTTGGGTAGGTGTTTCACAGACATAAAATTTCAGTTTACAACGAACCCTCGGTCTCCGAGTGACAGGTTTTCACAACCAAGGTCTAGAGAATACAAGGTCTTCTCCACCGCCAGTCCCAAAATTGGGATCTAATGTAGGTAGAGGTTGTGACGTCAAGCCCAGTCTACTCGCGGGTCCCGTAGTAATCTCGACTGATCAGTTCGTTTACAAACACCAGGCCTTGCTTCCACATATTTGTATTGATATTTTTCCCATAATAACGGCCTATGTTTTCTTTTTTGCTGCAATTTAGACAGTTTTAAGTGATATGAGCCAAATCTTGTTGCAGTAAACGGGTACTTTGAAAATATGGAAAAAATAAATTATCTAATTCTTCATAGATTTCTATGGACGAAAAGTGTAGTGTCGCAAAAATATGATATGATAAAACATTGATGCTTTTATATGAACTAGCTCAAAAGTGCAATGTGTAAAGGTCAGACCTTGAAACCGCTTATTCATTGTAATTTCGACACCGATATAACTAAAATTCTCCCTATTTGAATTCATCAATAAGATAGCGAGAGCTGGATTTCCTATAGTTGGTATGAGTTTGACTTGGGGCAACAAAAATAAGGTTATGGAATTCCAGTAGGCAATGGCGTAACTGGCTTAATCAATATTGTTAATCGTGCGATTATTGTGGCAGGGAAATACATGTATTGCCGATGTTCCCCCTTTTGATAAAACTCATCACAAACACTCACTTTCTCAGACCATGGATCATAGGTTATCGGACTTTAGAGACTGCTTGCGCTGAGTCAGGTAACTGAGTAAGAAAAAGTAAGGTGATCTAATGATAACTCGAAACTATTTGAAAAGCATTTAAGTGTTACGGGTATGGAGAATTGCGACAGTGAAATTAGCGTTACAGTTATACTGCCACTACAAAATCTCAAACACTTCGGAAAAAGGTCTGATTGTGGATAGGTACTGGGAGTGAGTGCAATCCAGTTCATTTGCCTTGTTGATAAGTGGTTTGATTTATTCATTCTGGGAGTGCCTTTCGATAGAAAGTCTTCACAAGAATGCTTACAGGCTAATCTTAGAAAACCAAAACAACACGGAATGCTTACGGGCCAATCTTAGAAACCAAAACAAAACATTGCAAGAGATGATACACTATCCAGAACAATGAAAAGTCTGGGAGGAAAGGGACTTTACCTAAAAGGCCTCGTGATACTTACAAATCTCTAACGAACTTGCCAGGGATGTTAGGTGAAATTTTTGCAATATCATACATCTTGATTCAGGTTGGAATTGAGATGGACTGGAACGCTTTTTTGGCTGTATGCGGTAAATGGGTGCATGTCATCAGCACCCATCACCTGGCTGAATTTAAGCGCCGAGTTTGAGCTACATCTGGAAAGAGAGGAACTCTGTGAGGCGCAAAAATACAATGTTGAAACTTGCATTAGCGATAATATGACCCCTGAGGTCCATTTTCTAACTTGATAACTAAAGAAAGCTTCTTACGAGACTGAAGAAACATTTCTTCAGAAAGCGTTAAGCTTATCGGCAACATTATTTCGTTTGCCAATGGGAGGAATTGCAGGTGACAAAGAAGAAAAAACTGAAGAAGGAGGTATGCAATATGTGGTGGTTTTGTAGCCCCTAAGTTTCCCCGAGTATGACTTTTAGGAACTAAAGAACCGAAGGATATGGCACAAGGATCGGCACTATAAATTAAAACAAAATGAGAAGCTAATGAAACCCCGACCCGAATTTTTGGAGCATTTAAAATCGAGAGAAAAGATATTTATTTATTAATGTAAACATACCAAAAAAGTTAGTCATAATTGTATAATTGTTAACTTATGTATACATGTACTCGTATATGTGTATTTGAGTGAGTTGTAGAAGTGAAAAATGTTTTTCGTTTTGCTTTAGTTCAGTTGTAATTATTGGATGAATACATTATAGAAATTAATATAGTCAACTTGTGTGCTTTGTTTCCCCTAAAAGAATGAATCATATTTTTAATATTAAAAAGAGTCAACGAGGAAACAGGAGAAAAGTTGTCCCATTTGTACAGAGCTTGGGCAGAGGAAAGCCGTAGACCGCGTGACGTCACGTTTCTTAACTCCCATCTCCTTAACCGCGTTAATCCTGCGCGTGTGAAGACCTTGTATTCTCTAGACCTTGCTTACAACCACAGACCATAGGCTGGTTCAACGACGTTATGGGAAAAGGACTATACGAATCTTATATGGAACTATAAACATCCCGCCGAGGAAGATCAAATATCCTCAGATGATGTGAACTGGCATTTTTAA
>NC_089741.1:65149610-65167110 GCF_040412425.1 Macrobrachium rosenbergii
CTGTGTCTTTCCTACGTCTAAATTGAAAGAGATTTCTCTCTCACTCTCAAGTTGTAGAGATGATACCTTCATAAGCTCCTTGTCATCATTTAATTAATTATAGATTGATAACAAACAACAGTAAGGCCTAATACCCCCCTGTCCTCTCTCTCTCTCTCTCTCTCTCTCCTCTCTCTCTCTCTCTCTCTCTCTCTCCCCCAACACACCATTCACTATTACAGATTTCAGCATCCTTAGGCCGTGTATTCACTATCAAATAGTAGCACCTGTCAACTACAACAACCCGTTAATTCGTACCTGTTGCAAATGGAATCATTTACAGTAAATCGTTTGTTTATCCTTAAATATTAGAATGATATATACTCATCTCAATCTTTTATCAACGCGTATTTATTCAGAACACCAGATAACCGATTGCCTGACATTTCTCCACAAAGGGAATGATTTTGTTTGATACATTATTACGTCATCACCAAAAGTACGAATTTAGCAGGTTTATAGATGCTGTATGGACATGAAGAGCAGCAATTTTTTTTACTGACGATCTATGCATGCACGGATAGGGATGAATTGTTTCTCTCTCTCTCTCTCTCTCCCTCTCTCTCTCTCTCTCGCTCGCTCCTTTTTAGTCAGATCAGAATCTAACGGTATGATTTCACACCGATAATGTAAAAACAACCGCAACTGATGAAAGACATGCCAGTAGGTGTAACTATTCTCGGCGCCCTTTCCATCAAACAACTAGAACTGACAACGTTTTAATGAAGAAAAATCGCGATTAATTTACTCTTTTAAAGCATTTTGTTATGCCAAGTCTATTTTTTATAAATATTTTATATCAAATTTAAAACTTTGTAACAATACATTTATAGAATGATACGATTTATATTTAAAAATAACAACTGTTAGGTTTACAGTTTTACACTGGTAGTGGTGGGAGGGAGGCTGCAACTTCTTTGGTTCCTCTGTTTTTTATGCCTATGGGACTAATGTTAATTTCATCGAGGTAATAAACAATTATATTAACAATTCTGATATATTATGATCAAAATTCACGTAGATTCTGATCAGAAATTGATGTTATAGGGGATCAGTTTATTACACAGGTTAATCATTTCTGGCATGAAGAAAGAAGAAACGTCAGGTGAAAAGTGGGAATTAACCTGGAAAACTGAAGCAAATGGTGACAAAACAGAAAATTTCATTTGTTTTGTCTGTATTTTATTATGTCTGGGAGTAACACTGGGAGTAACACTGGGGCCATGTGCAAAAATTTTTCTGGGTCTGTCAAAGCTGTTCAACTATAGTGTACAAAACAAATATACAAACATATATATATATATATATATATATATAATCATTGTTACTATATATATATTGTTATGTATGTATGTATATGTATGTATATATGAACCAAATATTTTCTGTTAAAACAGACTTATCAAATATAAGGGAGCCCCATAGAAATGCCAAAATGAACTGGAAAATTAAGGCTTGGAGGCCAAGCTTGTCTCTCTCCTCAGGCAAATAGTGAATCAATAAGTTTAAGAAAGGCGCCATTTTTAAGAAGATCCATCGTCACCATTAAGTCACTCCGGTTGACGTTCTTTTTAATCTTCTTAATCGTTGGTTGGAGGAAGATTTTATTTATAACATCTGAATCCATGGCGCTCTTGAGAGATTCATTGCATTTCTTGTTTAATCAAGGCTGATTCAACCATCTGGCTATTGATAAAACAGTTGCTGCGGGTAAATTATAAGAGACATATTCCAGTTTATTAAATTATATGGTTATGGTTATTAATGTAGTTATATAATGTGAGATCTATTGGCTGTCTATCTAAATGTAAGTTTATATTGTAAGCTTGAAAAAAGAAAATTTGAGTGTTGCTTATAAGATTGACTGAATCGAGGCAAGGGAAACTGTAAACTCACCTCTTCTCTTTAGGGACAGTTGGATATCTGTAAACATACTCCTTATTTTCCACATTTCTCACATTTACAACAGAGGCTCCATGTTTTGATATATATATATATATATATATATATATATATATATATATATATATATATATATTTTATATATGTATATATATACATAGTAATATATTTTAAACACACACAACACACACACACACATTATATATATATATATATATATATATATATATATATATATATATATATATATATATATATATTATATGAAGTTTCTATAAATATAAAATGCCATAACACATGTCCGCGAAAAATGGTTTAAAATTTGTGCAATTTTCAAAAGAAATACTGTAGCTTGGAGAACGAATTTGGACTGTTTTAATCATTAAAAACGCAGGTAGATAGGAAATTTTATGGAGAATATCACTTATATAAGGAAAAAATGTGTTTATGACTGCTGACTGAAGTGTGAACACACCTCAGGAAGCTGTGATATGACAAAGCAGTTCTTCTGAAATGGCAAATTAAACTGTTTTTCTGATCTCAGTTGGCTAGTGGCCAAATTTTTTTTCTTCATAAAGCAAACATAGTCATCATATAGGGCTATGAAAATCACCCTCTGTATCCAGCTACTGTTGTGTCTAGTGGAGGTTGAAACCACTTCTTTGAAGCTTGAATTGGTGAAAAGTCCCATTGCTTGTTCCATGTGAAGAGGTTTCATCTACTGAAATAATAATAATAATAAAAATTGTTGCCGAAAATAATATACCATTGTTTTTTCTGACGACTCATGAGATGGGAAACGACTAATCACTTTAGACGGTACGTCCTTTTTTCCCTATTCATACAAGGTTAGCAAACTTTTACGGGATGTTCATAACCTTTAAACTGCATGACTCATTGTCGTGTGTGCTTTAATTTATAGAGATTATATTGAGAACTTGACATCCCAGTACATAACCGGCTAATCATAGATATGGTATCAGTTGATTTGATGGCTTGTTAGTAAATAACCGCAAGCCAGTAATTACTGTGAAGGTATTATTCAAAATTACATATTATAGATCAGTATAATATAATTCCATTAATACTTTGAATTATATTGGAAATCATAGGGTGTAAATGTGTGTGTGTACATCAAGTGTGTGTGCAACCGTATGTATAAATCAACATATATGTCTTATAGCTTTTTGTTATGCCAACAATATATTATAGACAGGTAAATGATTATATTTAATATGTAAATACAGCTATTTTAATTATTGATACAGTATTATAACTGAGAATCATTTTAAACGGTTATTTTGAATAGACCTGAAATATTACAGGTGATTCAAAAAAGTAGCTGTCCGATTGAGCTGATTCATTATCAATCAAACCAACAATATGATATCCACTAACATTGGAAATGTAGGTCCTAATAAACCTCTGGCGAAGAATTTGGAAACGCGACAACAGATCCATCGCCAAACGGGAGCTAATGAGGCCACCACTAGGATTTAATATTTGAAGAAACGCCATTAGCATAAAAACCCTTTATGTTTTTGTAAACCATTGTAACTTCTCTTACCTGTCCATATTCTACCAGTGAAAATATTATCGGTTTCACAAAGTTGAATAAATATTAATTGAAAAAATCATTGTTTTTAACAAATATATATTATATATATCGCAAATTGATATATATAATGTATATGAAAAGTATTACTGATATATATAAAATATTAACAGTGAAAATATCATTACAGTTTTGTGTGTGTGTATATATATATATATATATATATATATATATATATATATATATATTATATACATATATATATATATATATATATTTTAATGAAGATTTTATATATATAATTAGTATAGATATATATATATATATTTGTATATATATATATATTATTCATATATATATATATATATATATATATCATATATATGTATAATATGTGTATACAAAATAAGAAGAAAAATAAATGAAATATATATATAATATATCAATAGGAACTATATATATATATATATATATATACTTTATATATATTTAAATATATATATATATATATAATATATATATATTGTATATATATATATAAAAATATGATATGCGTATATATATACTATTTAATATCGTATATAACCAAAAAGCAATCTCTATGACCCTGTATCAGAGTTCTCCGATGATCTACTAACAATTGAGCAAGTTGCATTGCTGTGTGCTTTCCGTACAAAGAATTCAAATAATATTTATTTGAAATAAACCAGCAATATCCCCTAATGATAGGAAGATATTGAAAATCGCATTGTTTTGATCCACAGATAATCCGATGTTTATATATATTTTATATTTATATAGTGTAGCATATATATATTTCCTCACGAGGTTAATTTTTATTTACCATTCATATCCATCTGTCATATTCAGCAGATCAAATAATTTGATATATATATAAAAACCACTATGAGAGTTTTAATTCATGGTATATTCTCCTCCATATACTGTAGAATATATTACACTTTGAGTAAAGGTCGCCAAATTTGGAATATCTTACCTTTATGTTTTTGTTATATATACCATATATATAGAAGAGGATATATATATATATATATATTCTACCCAGATTTTATATATTTTTCTTTATTTATAAATAAAACGCAGGCGGATATATAAGGGCTAAATTACCGATAATTATAGTGAAAATTCAACTTATATAGCAAAATGTTGTGAGCTCGTATAACGGTGCTGTTATATATTCTTTATGTATATATATATAGACATTTGGCAAGTGCATAGCACTTACAAGCGGAGTGAACCTATCATATATATTCATATATATATATATATAGTTAAACAGTCTTTAGAAAATAATACCATTAGTATATATGTATATATATATAAGCAAAGTAGAAAGCCTTAATAACATATAGAATACAAAAAAATATTTAAATATATATATATATATATATATATATATATATAAATATAATATCCATATATATATATTATATATATATAATTAAACTATATCAGGCAATGTAATGAGAGATGAATTTAGTCTAGTGACTGCCAAAAATTATATATATGTTGTTATGTATATATATATAATAAAGGAAATATATTGAAATTGTATATATATACTCAAATCAAAATATATATATTAAAAACATATATTATATATATAAACACGATCACATATATATCATATAATATTCCCATATATATATATGTATATATATATATATATATATATATATATATATATATATATATATATATATATATATATATATATAATATATATATATATATATATATATATATATATATATATATATATACATTATATATATATATATATATATATATATATATATATATATATATATATATTTATATATATATATATATATATATATATATATATATTCATATATATATATATATATATATATATATATTAAGCCATAAAACATAGGCATATATAGGGTTTCATAAAACCATGTCAGATAGGGTCTTTTCTACATCTGTTTTAAGAACATTGTCATATCATCTTACATATGTAAGATTCTCAAGTAGCAATGGCCAGCATTGGGTCAGCACATTCTTTCTTTCTCGTCAACTCCTCTCACTCTATCTATCCTTAAACAAAGGCTTACTGGATTAAAACACCAGGATACAATACTAGACTTTTTATTTGTAAAATTAACGAAAGCATTTCTGCAAAAGCTACGGTCATAAAATGGAGTCTATCACACCCCACAAAAATGGAAGTCATAACTAAAAGAAACTCAGACTCACAATCAATCGAATTAATGATTTTAGACCAACCAATACTAGCGACTAACCCCTCGGTCACCAAGCAAAATAAAAAGATCATGATTACTCTAGACCCAAATAAATGTCATATAGTATGTTAAAAAAGAACACCATTTCCAGTATTCACGTCTTCACAGAACTCAGCCAGTATTCCTGTTAGGAGAAACATAGCTTACATAAAAACCTGAAATGGTGCATAAAAAAATAAACGCTTAAAAAGGAAAAATGCATAATAAAGAACACAGATGTTTCACTGCAACGTAAAATGGGTATTCCACATAATGTCTGAAAAAGGCACATGTGTTAATGAGTTATCTTACTTACATTGTATGGTCATCAGGAAGCCGTTCCTCAATGTGGCTGTCTTGTTCACAAACGCATCTCAAAAGAGTGATCACACCAGCCACAAGTTGATGTGAATACCCATTCTATGGTTTCTCTATAATGTACACATTAGACAGCGCATGTATGCACACATTCACTTAATAACCCATCCCTTGAAGCGTGACGCCATCATCAGGTTCAATGTTTGAAGTACCCCACCTTCTGAACCCACAGATATCATAAAGCTTCCGTTCATCTGTCACGTTCTCCCCATGCATCTTGGTCATGATCGGAAGCCATGACTGAGTGCTTCGGATACCCGCTGTCTCTAACCATGGAAAATACCGTCAACATAAAAATCCGCTTGCACAAGAATCACGTTTTCAAAGGCCAGCAATTAGTCAGATTGATCAGAAATAGAAGCTCGGCCCAACTACCACTGGGTGTCCTCAAGCAGGCATAATCAATGTCCATAACAAAAGTTCACTAGGGGCCAGTTCAAAAACCATAGCAAAGAATATGCACTAGATATGAAAGTTACTTGTCTCGTATGCATGCCCATTATTCCAATGTACAATTCACTGTAGAACGCATCTCTTCACATCTTGAATTCTTGATGATCCAAATATCCTGGACTGCTTGCGATTGCACGAGCCCATATTGAATGTGGCGCATATGACTCCTTTGCGCCAAATAGATGTCTCTCAGTAACGACTGCGACTTTTAGACGTCCAGCCGGGTATCTCTCAAAAGACCATGGATCCTCTCATGAAGGCGCAGGGATAGAAACCTGCAGGCGTAAAGTGGATGGCCTCCATATCCAACTTATATCTGTTGAGGCTCATAGAAGTTATTCCAAAAGGTGCTGCTGCGAGGAAGTAAATCAGTCATGTCGACAGTCAACCCAAAAGGTAGATAGTCTCCACGCCATCCCATATTATTACTGAACCATTAAATCCACTAGGGAAAGGTCATATGATAAAGCTATGAAACAATTTCAAGTTACTAACTGGAATTTCCACAAGCAACCCCCTATCAGATACACCAACTTTAAAGATACTACTGATACAAATTCTTCCCAGTAAAAATCTCCAGAGAACCATACAGATATGCTTTTTTTCATAAAAGTTGATTCTAAATACCCAAGAGGTAGAATTTCTCCCAAAAATTCGCCCCTTCGAAGTGGCAATCACTGTCATATTCTGCGTTTGAATCTCTGATGACACGGATTCCGCTTCTTTCTCAATATTCAAGAAGGTAGTTTGACAGGAAGACAAAGCTACTGTAACATCTAAGTCTTCAACACCCCCCCCCCCCCCACACATCCTATCAACTGTGACTAATAACCCATTTAAAGAAGTCCTTAAGGTCTCAAACGCCTCCCGTAATTTATCCTTGCTATCTTGTAAAGTCATTAAAGTTTTACCCTGGCTAGCAAATACTGCTGATACTTGTTCAGTTCCTACCGAATTAGCAATTGACATAGCAATCGATCCTATGGTCATAACTGCTCCAATTACCAATTGCGCAGCCCTCTTACTCCTTATAGAAGAGAACTAAAAAGTCGAAGCACCTAAATTTAGAAGCCATGTGGTATTCATCTCACCCAAAAAGTTCCTAAGCAACTGAACTTTACTATTAAACTAAATACTCAAAGATATTGCGTCAGACAACAACCACACATCATAATCTTCTTGTATAATAACACCCGGGCCTAACCTCAGTACGAAATTAGCCCATGCCACAACCCCCAAAGTCATCAGCATATGAAACTTCAACATATAAAAAACAAAAGAAAGAATCTATAGGTTGCACAATCTCGAAACGGGAAAGAAAAAACAAAGGTACAAAAAAAGAAACCCACATATCTAAAAAAAAAACCCTATGGTATTTTGCACCTAATTCTAACTAAATATTGCAACACACAAAAGCAAAACACTGAACTCGGACAATTAAAGATTTGTATAACTCTACGGACTGACGTCCTCCCAAGTAAGAAAAAAAAAAAAAAAAAAAAAAACCGTCGCACTCTTTTACAACCCATTACAACACAAAATAAAGATAGGAAAAAAAATAATCAGAACCCCAGTACATCACAGGAATTAAACCGTAAGATTCCTGTTAAACTGTCTTTTTAATTTTAGATATACGTGTCAACCGAAACACTCCCGTATTTTCATCTAGTTCCACAAATCTATTCCCTTTCTTTACATCTACAACCCGAAAAGGACTTTCAAATTTAGGGCCTAGCTTATAGTTCAATTGATTCCTGACATATATTTTTACAAAACCCTATCTCCCACAGCAACTTTAACTCTATCCGGCTTTACATTGCTCCTATCAACCATATCCCGAGTTTTCATTTCAAGATTCTTGGCATATCTCTCTTTAGCAGTAGAGACTAGCGCTTTCACTGTATCATCCCCCGACGGAATAGGTAATAAATCAAACGCGCCCCGCGCTGAGCAACCAAACAGCGCTTCATTGGGAGACATCCCAATGGTATCACTAACCATAGAATTGATGCTATGCTGCACCTGTGGAGTATATCGATCCAAATTTACATCATTGCCCCCTACAGTCATTCTGAGAGCCTCAATTACCTTCCTATTTGCCCGTTCACATAGCCCATTAGCTTCTGGTCCATTCTGGGGAATAATAGTGACTTTCCGAATGCCCATTACATCCACAAGACACTCTAACGTCTTGTTCACAAATTCTCTCCCATTATCTGTAATCAACACCTAGAAACCCCATAACGACAAATATATCCATTAATGAATGTGACCGCCACCTCCTCTGCTGGTTTATGCTCCAAAGGGAAAATCTTTACAAACCTAGTTAATTCGTCAACAACCACCAACAGGTGCCAATGGCCATAACTAGATTCACAGAAGTTGGATAACAGGTCCATATGGCCACTAGCGAAAGGTCTGCTGGGAATAGGAAATGAACCCAATTTACAAGGAACGACCCTCGATGGCTTACACGCATTACAAACTGAACAACTTCTCACAAAGTCTTCCACTGATGTGAGAATATTCTTCCAAAAGAATTGTCCCCGTACATTCTGATGCGTCTTCTCAATACCAAATGCAGACTGCCAAACTTACAGTGAACATTATCCAGAACCGTAGGTACTAAACTCCTTGGAACTACTATTTGCATTGTATTACCCTTATCCTCGCTATTTCTCAGTCTGTATCTAATCTTCCAATCTAACAAATTACCCTCTAACTCAAACCCTGCAAAAGGCAACTTATAACCCTTCCTAACTAATTCCCCTCTAAGAAACGCTTTTGCGTCTGCTAAAATCTCATCCTCATCCTGTTTAGCTTCTACTAAACTAATATCCCAGTCTATGCAATCTCCAGACACACAACATACATGAGTACCATCTGCATCAGAAAAACTTCTACTGAGGGCATCTGCTACAACATTATGTCTACCCTCTATATACCTAAGCTTAGCATCAAAATCCCTGATTGTCAGATACCACCTAGCCCTTCTAGGGGAAAGGTCTGGCTTATTGAAAAGATCTAACAATGACTTATGATCCGTAAGAACCTCTAATTGATTGCCCATTAATAACATCTTAAAATGAACCAAACTAGACACTATGGCAAAGGCCTCTTTGTCCATTACCGACCATAACTCATTACTAGCCTGTGTCTTACTGTAAACTTCCTGCTGTAAAATGCAATTGGATGGAATCTTCCATCGAACTTCTGCATAAGGCAGGCCCCTATGCCATCGTAACTAGTATCTGTCACCAACATGAAAGGAAGTTCCAAATCAGGAAATTTCAACACTGGGGGATTCACTAAGGCATCCTTAATATTCTGAAAAGCTGATTGCTCTCCAGCTCCCCATACAAACTGCACATCATTCCTCAGGACATCTGTTAAAGGAGACACTAGAATAGAAAAAACTTTCACAAACCTATGAAAAAATCCAGCCATGCTTAAGAAAGACCGAATCTGTTTCTTATTCTTGGGAGTAGCAAAATCTACAATTGCCCTAACTTTATCATCATTCACTTTAACACCCTCCTTAGAAATGACATCACCCAAATACTATCTGCTTCTTCAGAAAATTACACTTAGCTAATTTTATCTTCAAGCCCTCTAACCTAAGCCTCCTAAAACCTCCCTAAGAACTTCTACATGTTTCTCTACTGAATCAGTGGCAACTAATATATCGTCCATATAGATAAATATGGACTTCACTAACAAGCCATGCAAAACTATATTCATTAGCCTAGTAAATGTCATAGGACTACCTGATAAACCAAACCGCATCTACATGGCCTTATAATGCCCCTTCGGCAAAGAGAAAGCTGTGTACTCTTGACTCTCCTCGTTAAGCGGTACTTGCAAGTACCCTTGCATCAGATCAGTTGAAGAATAAATATTCTTGGCCCTAATCTCAACAAATAAATCTGGCAAAACACGCCACGGATAACGATCAGGAAATGGTTTTTGTTCAACTTCCTAAAGTCCACACAAACTGGGACTGAAATCCATCCTTCTTAGGCACTGCTAACAGAAATTAAATATGAGGAACTGGGCCTGACAATGCCTTCCTCTCCCACTTATTAACCTCTTTTACCTGTTCTCTAATCTTAAAAGGAATCCTATATGAAGGGACAAAAATAGACTTAGTCTTATCCTCTAAATGAATCTTGTGTGCTAACACATTTGCTAACCCTAATTTATCTCCTTTAAGTGCAATTATGCCAGAACATCTTCTATGACCTCAACATATTCTTTAGAGCCAACATTGGCTAAATGATCCTTAAAAACCTGCCTCCTAGCCTGTAAATCTGTTTCTGAAAAACTACAAAAATCCCCGACAATAGCAACTGAATTAACTTTATCGACCCAGTCAACAAAGTCGATTGCATAAGTACCCTTCTGATAATTCCGAACTGAATCATTACAGTTTAGCAACTCCACCCAAGTATCCCCTGAACTCGATACCTTGTTATAGAACCCGTACACACTACTGCCTTCAGCTTTTTGCTACTCTCATCCACACACACACACACACACACACACACCTGTCTGGATTTATGCACTCCTTTCACTCCAACTTTCACCAAAACAACCATACCAGGACCAAGAACCACATCATCCGACAAAACATGTTCGGTGGGTAGGAAGTGTTATATACTTCCTACCCACCGAAATATGTTCAGAATCTACCTGCAAGTTCTCACGTACACCCGATTAGGGATTGTCGTTTTGGAGCGTTTTCTTTGTCCTGGGATTCCGGGATAAAATTAGTCCTAATCCCGGGATCCCGGGAATTCCCGGACTTTTCAATTGTCTAAAATTACACATTACACCTTGTTTCCCTCTCAGGTTTTTGAAGTGCTTAGCATTCCTAGAAATGCAGAAATATTACTGTAGATTGACTATCTTATTAATTCCACCTAATGTTTAATACATACACTTTGTTTGTCAACAAAGTAAGAGGCATAAGAACAAGAGCTAAAATATGCTTCGTTTACTACTTTATTTTTGTTCTGCTTCCAAATTCCAGTGGGAATGACAATTTAAATTATAGTTCATTATCATTGATAAAGAAAAATTGTTTTCATTTATACTCAGTGAAATGACAAGAGTACTTAATGACAGAAAATATAGTAAAAATAAATGAAGAAAAATTAAACGTATGCATTCTTTATTTATAACATGAACTAAACGATTAAGAAGTTTCTCATAGAATAAGATCTTATATAACACGAACAGTTTTCCATAAAATAAAAGCAATAATAAATGACAGTAAATTTAATCCAATGGATGAATCAAAATGAAACATACTGTATATATTCTTCATTCATATGTAAATCAAAACGATTAACGAGCATGTATGTAATTTTGATAATAAGATCATAAATAACACGAACAATTTTCCATAAAATAAAAACAATAATTAATGACAGCAAATTTAATAAAATTAATTAATCAAAGGGAAAATTATATTCTGCATTCATATATAAACTAAACTGATTAATAAGCACCTGTGGACTTTTATAATAAAATCTTAAGTAGCACAACACAAAATAAGTAAGAAATACTAGGTTTCCACATGATAAAGAAGGAATATGTTCCTTCTGAAAAATCTGCAAACTTGTACATGATTATTTTATCACGGTTTTATCCCCCTGTCCTCTATATCTTTAGTTACTGCAATAAACTGGAAACACTGAAACATAAGCTTTATCTTCCCTCCATGGATTTATTTGAAACACCTTATGTTGCAAAAGTGTTGCAACTTGAAATTTTACAAGATTTTGGCAATTTTACAAGATTTTTGCAATTTTAGCAAGATGCTGCTGATGGGAAATACAATTCACTGAAAATATAAAGTATTTTATATAAATATCAAAACAGTGACATAATCAAGACACCTATCATTATTATCATAAGGAAAATGACAGAACAACATGTCCACAACCATCCTGCAGTGAAATTTGTCCCTATTTTTGTACTTAATTTTATCCCGGGATTTCCCGGGATTTGCAAAAATATCCCGGGAATATTAAACCTTGAAAATTGTCCGGGATCCCAGGATCCCGGGAAACAAACCCTACACCCGATCCATTACCATCATCCACTCCACTCACATCCATTCCCTTGAAAAACACCAGGTACTCCAACAGTTATACCACATACTCATGTATGAACCGAGAATTTGGGTCTCCGACTTGCTGGATGGCCCAGTAACAAAGTATTCCCCAAAACAGCCCCTCGTATAACAAAAAATGGTTCTGTAAAAGTTCTACCCCCAAGAGATAAATCCACATCTACATATCCCAAAACCTATAACCTATTTGTTTGAACATCACATACTGTCTCTTTGGCAAGTCTCAAAAA
The DNA here is from genome assembly GCF_040412425.1 of Macrobrachium rosenbergii. Taxonomy (NCBI): domain Eukaryota; kingdom Metazoa; phylum Arthropoda; class Malacostraca; order Decapoda; family Palaemonidae; genus Macrobrachium; species Macrobrachium rosenbergii. The sequence goes on from NC_089741.1 coordinate 65,162,577, forward strand.
ACGATCGGAAAACATCGATCGGAACAACTCATAATTCATCAAAAAAATAGAGGAGCCTGTATCAATAAAAATACTTACATTAACCCATACACAGACCCATTTACCACTGTCTTCGCCTCTGAGGGTTCCCCTAGAAGTCCTACATGACAAGAAACACCCATCCAGTTTTCCTTTACAACTTATCGGTCTCCCAACAATGCTCGCCGATCACAAGATCCCCTCAAAAAACCCCCTTGAGGAACTTTCTTACCTAAGCTACCAAAATACTGAAAAATAGGCCTAACATTATTCTGTCTAAGAGATGGACAAGACAGCCAAGGATGACCAGAACTCCTACAACTGCCACAATATTTAACACGGAAAATCTCTTAATGTGTCGCTGCATATTACAATTACAACAACGAACCCGTGGAGCCCGAGAACCCAACCCAATCATCGACCTGTGGCTCTTCTGAATTCCAACAAAACCCTTCAAACTGCGGACTGAATCTCCGCACCCAACACAACCATAGGCTGACCTAAGGAATCTCTGATCATTATCCCTTCTAGCCTTTTTTGCAGCTTTCCTTTTTGTAAATGAATCTGCTAACTCACTCTAGGCTGATCACAAATACAGAATTTCCCAAGTCATGTGGAAGGAAACCCCTTAAAGAAAAAACCCAAGAAAAACAAAATTCTCCCCAAAAAATTCCCACACAGGAAGAATCCAACAATGTTAATTCCCTTTACTCTAACAAGTAGTCCCCCAAAATCAAAAGAAAGTACTAAAAAACCCCACAATTAAATAAAAACCTCATGGGGAATAAAACAGATGAGCCGAGCGTAAAGCTGACCGCAAAGTAGGTCAAGATGAACATCGAGTCTTCAAGGGCAAACAAAAAAACCACACAATCCACCCTCAAGTCAAGAGAATGAAAGTCTACCCTCACGTAAAGAAAATGGGACTTGAGCAAACGGAAGAGAGAGAGAGAGAGAGAGAGAAAGGAAGAGAATTGGTTCCCCTCATTTTAGCGCAATACTCTCCCCTAACTCCCCAACATATCCATGATCTGCAGAAGCACACACACACACACACAAAAGCTGAGCTCTAAACCTGTGAGATGAGCCCACCTCATGACCACAGTCGTCAAGGCACGTATGTACCCAAAATAAAACTTATACATATGTAACTATAACCAAACAGTTTAAAATCTAAGAAATGTACACTCATGCAAGAAATGTTTACTCACAATAACCCAACAACTGTCAAAATAAATTATTTCCCAATATTCAAAGTCCCCAGAGATAATACAATAATTAAATAATCCCATTATTAAACCATAAACGCCAATGCAAACAGCCGATTGCTAAAAGAAAACACATAAGCCACGCCCAAAATTTACATGAACTTCATAAAGCACAGGAAGACGGTAAGAAATGCCGCCCAACTATGACGTCACCGACACATCACTCAGGGGATGACATCTATCCTCAAACAAAGGCTTACTGGATTAAAATGCCAAGATACAAATCTAGAGTTTATTTGTAAAAGTAAAGAAAGCACTTCACCAAAAGCTACGGTCATAAAATGGAGTATCTCACACCCTCACAAAAATGGAAGTCATAAATGAAGGAAACTCAGACTCACAATCAATCAAATTAATGATTCTAGACCAGCCAATACTAGTGAATAACCCCTTAGTCACCAAACAAAATAAAAAGGCCATGATCACTCTAACGACCCAAATAAATGTCATATAGTATGTAAAAAAAAAAACACCACTTCCAATATTCATGTCCTCACAGGACTCAACCAGAATTCCTGTTAGGAGAAACATAGCTTACATTAAAACCTGAAATGGTGCATAAAAAAATAAACACTTAAAAAATAAAAAAAATGCATAATGAAGAACATTGGGGTTTCACTGCAAGGTAAAGTGGGCATTCCACATAATGTCTGAAAAAGGCACAAGTATTAATGAGTTACCTTACTCACATTCTATGGTCATCAGGAAGTCGTTCCTCAATGTGGCTGTCTTATTCACAAACACAGCTCAAAAGAGCGATCACACCAGCCGTAAATCGAAGTAAATACCTATTCTATGGTTCCTCTATAATATACACATTAGAGGGCAGAAGTATGCACACATTCACATTATAACCCCCTTGAAGCGTGGCGTCACCATCAGGTTCGATGTTAGAAGGACCCCGCCTTCTAAACCCACAGATATCATAAAGCTTCCATTCATCTGTCACGTTCTCCCCGTGCATCTTGGTCATGATTGGAAGCCATGACTGAGTGCGTCAGATACGTACTGTCTCCAATCGCAGAAAATACCAACGTCAACATAAAATCCACTTTGCGCAGAATCACGTTTTTCAAAAGACCAGCAATTAGTCAGCCTGATCAGATATATATATATATATATATATATATATATATATATATATATATATATATATATATATATATATATATATATATATATATATATATATATATATATATATATATATATATATGTATGAATGTCTTTTACTGTAATACCACAGTGTAATATGGATATGGGAAGGCCCATAAAACACTATTTGAACGTTTGCAACCATATATTTCGAGGCCTTCCTTCTGTGCCCTTGGGCTGGGGAGTTAAACAGTGGGCCTAGTGACACACTGGCATTGGGACCTGTACCCCACTGGCTGTCAGCCTAGGAAATGGGAGATCAGTGCCTGCTCTATGAGCCTACAGAGGCCCATGAGGACTAAAATTTTACTTTTCTTTAATATATATATATATATATATATATATATATATATATATATATATACTCTATATATATATATATATATATATATATATATATATATATATGTGTGTGTGTGTGTGTGTGTGTGTGTGTATGTGTGTATACGTACATTACAGGAAAGGGCAATCTTCAATACAGTTGACAGTTTATTGCTAATACTGACGTTTCACAACTACATTGTTGCATTTTTCAAGGCTGAATACAAAGGAGCTGATTCAATAATTATTCATAAAAACTTTTATTATAACAACTAATTAAAAACACAACAGTATTGTCTCATTTAAAATACTAATTCTTTTAAAAATATCAGAGGCACCATGACACTAAAAGAAGGACCTACCCAGACGGGAACTACAACAAAACTATTAAAACAAGGAGAGAAAAATACAAATTAAAACAAAAATAGATAAAAAGGAGAAAACAAGGTAACGATAAGGCAAATAGGGCCATCAAGCAATAAATAGCAGAATAGATGATGTTTGGGTGATCAGTGACGGAACTGTTAATTTTATCATTATGGGCTCTAAGGCTATTAAGCCGCTGTCTTTCTGTGTTTGTCCTATTATTCGTAAATCTTTGTTGTCTATGGATGTTTTGCATAATTTGGAATGGTTCCTTAAGTTGGATTGTTCTGGGTTGGGCAATCTGCTCCCGGTTCGGAAGCTAACTCCTGTATGGGCGTCTATGCGTACCCTCAGCAGTCTTTTGGTACATCCAACGTAAGTCCCCTGGTTACACCTGGGGCAAGTATACTTGTAAACGACATTGGATGTAAACCACGGACTAACTTTGCCCTTGTGCTTGAAAAAGGACCCGATGGTGCAAGGGAAAGTTGCAAACATTTTCATTGTTTGCACAGTGTGGATAGCCGTGGGATTTTCCATTTTTTTATTTAAAAACCTGTTTAAAGTCCTATATGACGATAATTTTAGGAAAAAATGTCTATATTTATTTCAGAGAGAACTGCCAGCCTTGGACATAAAAGTAATCCCAAAATATCCTTGCACCATCAGGTCCATTTTCAAGCTCAAGGACAAAAGTGAGTCCGTTGTTTACACACACACACACACACACACACACACACACACACACACACACACACACACACATATATATATATATATATATATATATATATATATATATATACTATATATATATATATATATATATATATATACTATGTGTGTGTGTGTGTCATACATACCTGTGAGTGTGTGTGTGTTTGAGTTCATATGTTTACAATCGAGAGTGTAATGCAAAATGCTTTGCATTGTTTAGAAATGTGTTATTAGTCAGGCTAAGTAAAACTGAAGATTTTATAAAGAATGAAACATTAGTTTAAGGAAATAAAAACTCACAATTAGTTATTGATACGAACACAGCGCACATATGAAACAAGTAATATTGAATGAGTGTTGTAAATCTTAAAATAATCTGCACAGTTATGTGTTCTTTATGCTGAACTAAATGAAAATCATCGATTCAGCATAAAAAAAAAGCAAACATCAGTATTTAGGTGGCTCTCAGTACCTCTTAATGCAATCAAGGCTGAAAGATTCCAGCATTGCGATTTCCAGGAAGCCCGCCCCACACCCTCCTCGACCATCTCTCTTGCTTCCACGTCAACAGTGGACTTCGTAGGGGTCGTTTATTCTCGGAATTCATATCTTATAGCTTATGCGGTCGAGTCATGATTCTTGTTATAGTGGTTATTTAAAGTAAGTATCAAGTCTGTATAATTTATATT
>NC_089741.1:65174610-65184610 GCF_040412425.1 Macrobrachium rosenbergii
ACTGTTTAGATCATCCATATATTGTAATTTTAAGAGAGCTAAGTATATTGTGTATGTGGACAAGCTGATAAATTTCAGATTGCAGTTAACATACCTTCACTTATACTCAAAGACTTCTTGTTGGTATATTTTTTTGAGGCAAGATATTGCTTATGATATACAAACAGCTATAATAATAATAATAATAATAATAATAATAATAATAATAATAATAATAATAATAATAAATAACAATAATAAATCTTTATAATTTTAGTTGGGCTTCACAATTTGTAATTTTTAACAAGCTTAAGAATTGTTCGATTGTATAAAAGTCACCTTCCCTAAATATAGCTGGTCAGAACAACAATATGACAACTTAAGTGAAATTCATGGAAAAGCTCCTTACTTAACTTAGACATGATTCACGCCTCATAAATTCCCATTCATTTCTTTAAGAACCGCTCCGCCAGATCTAACTCTTATTCTCAGCTCAGTAGAGATGTAAAAATCGTTGAATAGCACAAAAGGGGAAATCGTAATTATATTTGTAACGTAATCAATGGCTGCTAAGATCTACATCCCGGGGCCTTGATGGGATTTTTCAATGCAAACTCAATTGATATCCTATTATTTATACTTATTATACTAAGAAATATAACAATAACCCGGCTACAGAAAATGTTTGCCATTTTTGTGCCATCGTGATGCTGAACGTTTGCTATACCAGATAACCGTAGGATTAAAGGGCACATACCCACTGCATTTCTAAAGTCGAGCATTGTTGAATGAGAAGTTTATTAATATGAAAAAGAAACGCAGAATAGTTACTAAAACTGTACTTTCCTTAAAAAAAAATGAAGAATATACCATTAAACCTACTGCATTAAAATTTGAAGCAAAGTTAAATCATATCACTAAAATTATGAAGCTTTCATAGTTCACTTTTGTGCACAGTCTCGTTTAAAATTCTATAAAGAAGGTGAAATATAAAAGAACTACGCTTCTAATTTTTCTAGGGAAAAAAATCTCTCTTGTCTGTTACATCGTCGTAAGATTTTACTGCTCTTAATTTTTTTATCAACCATGATCATATTCTAACTTTACGCAAATTAAATGACATACCAATTGTTTCCTTGTGTTTGATCTAGGAGAACTTATTTTTTTTTATAAAAAATGGCATTAGCTGATTATATCATTATTTAGAAAGTACATAGTAGCTTAGCATGGAATTTTTTTTAAACTAATGAATAGTTTGCATGTAATTAATAACTACATTTTATAAAACTGAATGGAGTATAATTCTACTTGACAATTTAATTTTCAGAGTCTGCTCGATTGGCCGAGAGTAATTATAGCTTTAAATTAATTCATCTATTTCATTAAAAAACAAGTAAAAAATGAACCGAAGTTTCTTCGGCGCAATCGAGTTTTCTGTATAACGTATAATGCTTTATGAAACTCTCAGCCGCGGCCCATGAAACTTCCAGCCACGGCCTGGTAGTGGCCTGTGATGTCGGCACCCATAGCGGTGCCAGACGCACGATCATGACCAACTTTAACCTTAAATAAAAGAAAAACAACTGGGGCTAGAGGGTTGCAATTTGGTATGTTTGATGATTGGAGGGTAGGTTTTAAGATCTGAGGGCGGACAGAAAAGTGCGGATAGACAAATAGCCATCTCAATGGTTTTCTTTTACAGAAAACTAAAAAGCAGTGCACATAGTTTCACAAAGTATATGTATAGCCTGAATATGGACGAAAAAATTAATCATGATCTTTGAACTTGCGTAGTAGAAATAACAGTTAATTCCCTTTCGACAATAACTATCTACCAGCTTTCTATCTTTCCTAAAACCAAGCCTCAGTATTACCAAGGGGAACATCAACTCATTCAGACATTTGCTGAGTTGCAAATTGGACCTGGGAAATATAACTTATCTCGGAATACGTGCTTGGTGTAATAAAGGCCTACTGAAAGAAGGTTATTGTCTCAGCAGAATTACGCTAACCCTCAATGGCTACGTTATTCCGAAATGAAATGGTCCTAACAACTTAGGCGTCCTGCGTTTGTAATTAATTTCATAATTATTACCTACCAGCGCAAGGTGTTATTCTGTTTAAAGAAGTTACGAGGGTAATATTTCTTCCCCATTCTCTCATTGCGTAATAAGTGGCACTTGTTCTTATTGTTATTATTTACGGCAAATAAGGTGCAGCGAATGTGGCAATGAGTTGATAATAAAAGATAAGATAATAAATGGATAAGAGGTTAATAGATTTTCCGATAAAGATGATAACATTTTATAAGCTAAAATGCATACACATACATATGTGCACACACACACACACACACACATACATATTATATATATATATATATATATATATATATATATATATATATATATATATATATATATATATATATATATATATATATAGCTATATATATATATATATATATATATATACACACACATGTATATACGAGTGTATATATATATATATATATATATATATATATATATATATATATATATATATATATATATATATAAGATATACATATGTACACATATATTATCTTGATGACGAAGTGAAAAGGGATAAATGACGAGTTTTCAACTTTAGTGAAAAAAATAACCAAAATTAAATGTGACCACGTATGGGGGAGTGAGCGTGAAAGTAAACAAAGATGATTGGGATATACATGTAATCCGGGATTGGAAGGAAGGACTTTGGGAAAAATCTGCATGACAGTGGTGGAAAGAGAAAAGGTCAAGCAAATATTGAAGCAATTAAACGATTTGGAAGGGAAGGAGAGTTTCTGCGGAAGCCAAAGTGGAGTTTAGGTATAGAATGTATTTTAAATAAACCACAGGTGAAATCGGTTGAAATGAATGATTAATATCATATATGAGGCACGTGGAGAAGCTTCAAATGACATTTTTTGGATGGAAAATAGGAATGAAGTTAAAAATCGATGAATAGATGGACCTCTGTTTTAGATGATCTAGTCTTTCAGACAAGCAGAAGAATTATGTGTTTATGAAAAGTGTGTAATCTTCTGAATGGTTTGAAGGAATAAGTATAAAAGGAAAGAATAGGTACTGGAATGGATAATGGCGAGGTTTTTATATCCATTAAGCAAAAGAAGCCATTCTAGGTAGAAGTGAATGGAGTGTACGTGTAGGGGTGTTTAACGAGTTGCTATTGAATCGTATGTGATATTGCTGAAGAAGCTGATGTTGCGATTCCTACTATCCTCAGCATAAATGGGGCTGTGACCAGCGTCTTGTCTCTCCCCGTTTCCTATGACCTTAAGAGAAATACTATATATATAGATATATATATATATATATATATATATATATATATATATATATATATATATATATATATATATATATATATATGAAATTTTTTATCACACTGTGATTTTTATATATAATCATGAAGCTACAAATGTCATTAATATAAATTCCCTTCAGTGATAATTCCCCATCTGGGATATTCCTGAGGCAGTGAATTTGATATTAAGGACATTTGTAGTTTCATGATTATATATATATATATATATATATATATATATATATATATATATATATATATATATATATATATATATATATATATATATATATATATATATATATATATATATATATATATATATATATATGCGAGAATATCACTGTTGTAGTATTAATAGATAATTTCGTTCTACGTTGCAGGTCGTGAAACCTGTTTACTTAGGACACCACTTAATTCTGAATATTGCCCCTTTTCCTGTTTAACTTAACTAAAAAAGTAACTGAAAAAAAATATATCAAAAAGTAATGGGTAATAGATCAGTGTGTTGACATCTAATTTACATACGGTTAAGAGTCATTTCTGTTCTCATATCTGTCCTGCGCTTGTTTCATCTCTATTAATTTAAAATTTTACACTTTTACTTTTACCTTGCTTTCTTTTTAACCACCTTCAAGAGGTGAAGCTACATCTCCTTTAGGGATTTGCCTACGGTATGAACGTCTTCATTAAATTTTCATGTGGTCTTAGACACATAGGATCTCGAAGTCTTTTCAGTAAAAGACACGGGTGTTATATTGATCCTTCAATTGTCGTTCCTCAATTTTATTGCATTCAGCTGCCATTAAGTGCGACTTTATAGGATCCTGAGTCTGAAGCAACTGTCATATGAGTGTCAGGTATAGTTAGGTGGAAAGGGCGAGGGATAAACCATATTCTCTCTAGATTAGAGCTTAATCCATGATATGATTGGAATTTGCTCTCAGCGAGGTTATAATTCATAATGAAGTTACTACTTATCAAAAACAAACTAATTAGGATATGGATGCAGTTATAGACACATTCAATATAATTTAGTTATAATTTGATAAATTTATCGCTTTACCATGTTTCATATCTTATATTCTAAAGAAAACTGGTTGAAATATATATTTACCAAACACAAAATGTATTTTTTGCTCTGAAATATCTCTAATTAAAGTTCGAGATAAAAAAAAAAATCAATAAGAATAGCGACTCCTCTTCATTTCCAAATTGTTTCGTAATATGTCTGAAAACAATAGGACAATATGCTTGCTACTATATTGATCTTACTTCAAAATAAACCTTCGAGTATACTGATGGAAGTCAATGAGCTGGAGAACAAGCACAAAAATGGAAGGTTTTTTGTTGATAGCTTTTGAAAATAACAATCAATTTTTTTTATGAAGTAAATATAGTTCCGCTTTTACTTCTTGAAGTCAGAAAGGAATTGTTTAAAAAACAGAGGGTATTTGATTTGACCAGAGGTTTGGTTGAATTATAATTTTGGTTCGATTTAAACTGTGACTCTAAACTGTTTCTTTTTTTTTATATATTTGAACATAGGAATTCATGAATGTGTATCAAAAGTCCTTCCGTGTTTACTTGGTAACTAATTAACAATGTTTGGAGGAAGCTGATTAATAGATTTTGCTATTTTTTTCCTCAGTCTGTCATTGACAGTAGAAAAGGACACGAACTTTCTGTGAACAAAGCAACAATTAGATATATCTAATTTTCTTCTATCTTTGATGAAAATAGGTATCAAAATGAAAAAAATCTTCAAAGAAAAGACTGACGTAATTTGTCACTTCTTTACCTTTTTGGATTTCGTTCAAAGAGAGAAAAGGCCGAGTTGATCTTCGAGTATCTGAAGGGTTTGCTTTCTAGTTTTCTGTCCCCACTTTTGCTGTCCTCCCTCAGATCTTAAAGACTACTGAGGCTAGAGGCCTGCAAATTGGTATGTTGATCATCCACCCTCCAATCATCAAACATACCAAATTGCAGCCCTCTAGCCTCAGTAGTTTTTATTTTATTTAAGGTTAGAGTTAGACATAATCGTGTGTCTGGCAACGGTGTAGGACAGGTCATCACCGGGCCGTGGTTCAAGTTTAATGGGCCTCGGGTCATACAGCATTATGCCGAGACCACCGAAAGATAGATCTATTTTCGGTGACCTTTTTTATGCGCTGTACAGAAAACTAGATTGCTCCGAAGAAACTTGGGCACATTTTTTACTTGTTTTTCTGTTGTAAAGCTTTAGTAGGGAGTGTAACGTTTCTCACTATTTCTTTTCCCGCATATTATTAATCTTGCCTTTATTATCCCACACAAATGCTATCGCCATCGACCTTTTCACGAACACTTCCTCTGGCACTTAGCCAATAAACGTTCAACCAAGTAGCAAAAATCTCTTTTCAATATGTGAGCCATAATTGAAGCCATGCACGTTTTCAGTTTGGAATGAATACATGAATGAAGAAAAAATCGTTACTATTATATGTTTTTGGGCCGAAATATTAATTTACGCCAGAAAAGTTTTCATGTTGCACAACCTTATACGAAATTATTGAACTTCCATTTAAGCCAATAAATCAGCCTGAAGACATATTTTAAATATGCTTTTAAATTTGGTTTATTTTCATACAACTGGGCATTCTTATTATTATTTCATTTACAGATAATTTTAAGCATTTGCTCCACCTGAACTCTGAGGACCATTGATTATGCATTAATTTTTGAAGCAGATGTGTAAATTATGACGACCAATCCGCCCACAGTCGGATTATTGTGTTAATGGAATTCGAAAATGTGCTCGGCGTATATGCACTAATCTTGTTTCTATTATATAACAGAAACATAAATCACGATGCATCATTAGAAAAACCCTGTTTGTGCGAGATTTATCTTTCACCGTTATAGAATCTATGTCAGTCTTACTTTGCGAGTAAAATGAAACAGAAGAAAGTAAAGTTGAATATATGTCTAAAAAGTAAATACATAGATATCGAAATATTTAATACTAGTTTATTAAGATGCAGATTGAACTGGAATCAATATTCACAAAAGTCTTGTATTCCTAACGTAATACTTACAAATGAAATAAATCAAGGCAAAAATATCAGATCTAATTACTGTTCAATCTGGCTTAAAATTTATATTAGTTAACATATTGTTTTTTAGATTGATGTGTGGTATAAAAGATTGTTTCTAACTCCGACCTTTGATGAAAAAGAGGACTTTCAGACAAACAGACTGTTTTCCATACAGCCCAGTTTTCATGTGTAGGTTCACATTTGTTAATACTTCGATTGTCTCCCATGGACATGGAGAAAGAATTGAGTTAATATTCCATTTTTACTCGTTAGTAAAGTAAATACCGCATATCAGTACTCTATCATTAAATCCATGTGATGTTGGGAGATAATAGAAGACCCCCTCAATCTTGTGTTTGAGTTGTTATTTAATTAACATGCAATTAATTTTAGGCAATAATAATAATAATAATAATAATAATAATAATAATAATAATAATAATAATAATAATAATAATAAAAAAAAAAAAAAAAAAAAAAAAAAAAATAATAATAATAATAATAATAATAATAATAATAATAATAATAATAATAATAATAATAATAATAATAATAATAATAAGAAGAAGAAGAAGAAGAAGAAGAAGAAAGAAGAAGAAGAAGAAGAAGAAGAAGAAGAAGAAGAAGAAGAAGAAGAAGAAGTGAAAATACTGGGTAAACTGAAAAGCTTAATATATATATAACATTTGCTAAAAATTTTATTTTCTATGTTTAAAGCATTAACACTTGTTGTACAATCTTTAAAAAATAACAGTGATAAACATAGACAGTTTGAGAAAATGTAATCAACAGTGAACAAAAAATAAAGTTGAAGAATGCATATTATGAAAAAAGCTACTCATTTACTTACACCTATTACAAATATATCTATTTTAAAAAGGTATGTACAGAAAAATAAGATTGATAATGTACTGATGTTTTTTTTATGGAAATAGAATAGAAAAGCAAGGATTATCATCATAAAATATTCGCGATTCTCAGATGACTTCCAGGCAAAAGAAACATTTGACTTGGATTCACTGTTTTATATTGAGATTCTTGGAAAATAATCTTTATCAAACAGTATTATATAAGTAAATACACACACACACACACACACACACACACACACACACACACACATATATATATATATATATATATATATATATATATATATATATATATATATATATATATATATATATATATATATGTGTGTGTGTGTGTGTGTGTAATAATGTGTGTGTGTGTGTGTATGTAAATTAATAATAAATACACATATATGTATATATGTATATATAAATATGATATTGTTTATATATACGTGCATACACACACACACACACACACACACACACACACACATATATATATATATATATATATATATATATATATATATATATATATATATATATATATATATACATATATACATATATATATACACACACACACATATATATATATATATATATATATATATATATATATATATATATATATATATATATATATATATATATATATATATATATATATATATACATACATATATATATATATATATATATATATATATATATATATATATATATATATATATATATATATATATATATATATATATATATATATATATATATATATATATATATATATATATATATATATATATATATGTATGTATGTATGTATGTACACTAGTATGGGAGTACGGACAAAAAACACCAACCGTTAGAGATTAAAGCTCTACGCCTGACAGGTGTCAAAGGGGTAGGGGTGACAAAACTCATTAGTACTAGATCTATGATAATCCCTCTCCATACATATCTACTACCAAGCTTAAAATATAAACATTTTAAACATTATACAAATTTCCTTTGGAACGACAGGATCAAATTCATACATGTCATGGCTAGACATATTAAGAATAGTTTTACGAAGCCGTAGCATGAATTTTAATCAACTGATGCATAAACCTAAATCCTCTAATATCAATGAAGCATGTAGTTATAAAGTACACTCCGGGCAATACTGAAGGGTGCATATATCAGATCAAGTGTGATAACTTTTATATTGGTCAAACTGAAAAAACACAGGAAAAGAGAAAAGAACAGCGTACAAAATGTATATGATACGCACAGGTGAACAATGGACTATTCGTACATGTTAGTGAAAACAATCGTACAGTCAACTGGGCAGGGGTAAAAAAGATCATTTATTTAAATAAATCACGGGAAAGAAACATCACTGAGTCTGGTTTTGTGAAAGAAAGCTTTTGTAAGGCTATGAATATCAGCTAAGGCATGTATAAATTTGAGCTATTTATTTCACAACATGTATGCAAAATGTTTAAATTTTATGGAAGGTAGTAGATTAATTCTCTAAGTGCTAATTCAAGGTTCAGCCTTGTATAGGAATTTTCATAGAAGACTCATCAGAAGCTCGCAAACAACTGTTCTTAATCTGGTGCCACTCACTTCTGTCTTCCAGGTATTCAAGCACTACCTATAGATTTACCACTATTTCCACTTGATCTAGTAAGTACTTACAGCATTGTCCTTATATACTCTAAACTTAGGTCAATAGATCGTCTTGTCAACCTGTACAATTCTTAAAAGAATTTCCTCACTGTAGGATGTGATTCCTACAGACTTTAGGAGACAGCATCTGACCTTACAGGCCTTACAGTTCGTTCGAGTTGCCCTAGGTCCCTCAGCGTGAGGCACCTCTGATGTCTACCAGAGAATTGTTAATGCATCTTCCGGTATATTTTGCATCTTCCAATCTTGGATGGTCTGGGATACAGCTTAGATATTTGTCGAGCTTGTTATTAAACACATCTACACTCACTCCTGACATGTTCCTCAGATGAGGTGGTAGCGCATCGAATAGACGCTGCATTATCGATGCTGGTGCGTAGTGGATTAATGTCCAGTGTGCTTTCCTTGTTTTTCCTGGTATAGTTTTGGGCACTATTATTCTACCTCTACTTGCTCTTTCTGATATTTTTAGCTCTATGATGTTTTCAGTAATTCCTTCTATCTGTTTCCATGCCTGTATTATCATGGGTTTCCTTTCGAGGTTATAATTTAAGAATTGTGGTCTTTCCAGTAGTCAAGGTCCTTAGCTTCTTCTTGTTCTAGCTGTAAAGGACCTTTATACCTCTCTATTTGTGCAATATCCTTTTGGCAGTGTGGGTACCATATTATATTGCAATATTCAAGTGGACTACGTACACACGTTTTATAAAGTACTGATAATCATGTGTTCAAGCTTTCTTGTTTTGAAGTGCCGAACAACATTCCCATTTTTGCTTTGCATTTTGCCAATAGTATTGCTATTTGATCATTGCATAACATATTCCTGTTCAACATCCCCACCAAGGTCTTTAACTGCTTCCTTATTTGTGATTGTCTCAGTATTAGGTCCTCTATATGCGCCGCAGCATTCCCTTTTTATCACCATAATTTATTGATTCAAATTTATCAGAGTTAAATACCATCCTATTTACCTCTGCCTATTTATATTTTTGTTTAGTCTCTTTTTGTAGCGAGTTCCTATCTTCATCACAAGTAATTTCTCTACTTATTCTTGTGTCATCG
>NC_089741.1:65194610-65202110 GCF_040412425.1 Macrobrachium rosenbergii
GGTGGAAAAGCTTGCACTACGTTGTTTCACTTCGTGGTTATATGCTCTCTCTCTCTCTCTCTCTCTCTCTCTCTCTCTCTCTCTCTCTCTCTCTCTCTCTCTCTCTCTCTCTCTCTCTATATATATATATATATATATATATATATATATATATATATATATATATATATATATATATAGTGTATTGTGTATTTTGCTGGGAAATAGCCTCACTCGCTCTCACACCAATATATATATATATATATATATATATATATATATATATATATATATATATATATATATATATATATATATATATATATATATATATATATATATATATATATATATATATATATATATATATATATATATATATATATATATATATATATATATAGGTGTGAGCAGCTCATCTCTAGCAAAATACACAGGAAAACACTAAAAGCATATGAGTTGGTACGTGGTTTTCCTTTATTCATCACAGACTACATTTCGAGATCCTTGTCTCATCCTCAAGGCTAAAAATCTAAAGTAAAATATACAAATACAGCAGGAAATGTTAGTATAGTTGTACAAATAACTTATGATAAAGTAAAGCATCAATACAAAAGGTAAACCTAAAATAAAATTATAAAAAAAAAGAGAAAGTACTAGAATATTTCAACTAACAGACCTTATTCCTCAAAGTTCAATTGCTGTATGAAAAAACAGTAAACATAAGGTAGGGTGTGGTTTAGGCTATATACAGGGGCGTGGACGAGGAATAATAGCCTAAACCACACCCTACCTTGTGTTTACTGTTTTTTTCATACAGCAACTGAACTTCCAGGAATAAGGTCTGTTAGTTGAAATATTCTAGTTCTTTCTCTTTTTTCAACAAATTTATTTTAGGTTTGCAGTTTGTATTGATGGTTTATTTCATCATAATTTATTTTTACTTTATATTTTTAGCCTTGAGGATGAGACAAGGATCTCGAAATGTAGTCCAAATTAGTACATTTTGCAAACAACCAGGGTCTGGCTCTGGTGTGGGCTCAACGACCGGACTGGGTGGAGCACTATGCTAGCCAGGCACAGACACTTGCCATGGCTCAACGGCAGGGCTGGAGTGATCATCAGCACCTGATGGAGACTCAGAAGGGCATGACCCATGGAAGGCCTGGGAAGGGGCTCAGGAGTCTCCAGGAATCTTAGTGGCTACTCCCAACACACAAATCCTACTTTTGTGGAGCC
Organism: Macrobrachium rosenbergii; assembly: GCF_040412425.1. NCBI lineage: Eukaryota > Metazoa > Arthropoda > Malacostraca > Decapoda > Palaemonidae > Macrobrachium > Macrobrachium rosenbergii. The sequence continues at coordinate 65,195,829 of NC_089741.1, forward strand.
TGGTGACCCTCAATTGGACATTCGGGGGTGTCAGCCTCCAACTATTAATGCCTACAATAGCTACAATCTTATTATCTCCAGTGATGGCCCCACTGGGTACCTTGTCTCGCCTTATAAGGGAGATTTGAGCACCAGTGTCTCTAAATGCAGAGACCTGTTGAGTACGATAATGACTTCGAAGAAGTGCAACAAAAATAGGCCTTTCAGCTGGGGGTCCTAACGAGGATGAATGAGTGGCTGCCAGAGCAAGGACAATGGCAGATTTCCTTCCAGGACAATTCTTAAAATTCAGGGAATGCCCGTACTGCGTACAAGGTGACAATAAGCTTTGCTATAATCTCTACAAGGTTGGAATAGGCTGGGAGTTCTGGTTAGAGAGGGGCTTTGATGTGGTTCCCCATTAGCTTTATACCGGGCTTCCACATGGCCCATTTTCTTGCAATAAGTACATATAGGTAGATTTGAGAGGTGCCCATTCTTCGGCTGGACAGACAAGGCAGTGGGGTCAGGAGGGACTATGCGCCCATGGGAGGTGCTGGATGATGGGTGGTACATCTCATAATTATCAGCCAAGTGGCAGCAGTTGGTGAATAATCTTGGCTGTTTCTCGTTCATGTATAGAGTTAAGGGGCTGGGCGTATAATGGAGGAAGTCCTCAAGTTGGAGCCAGCATATTAAATCTTCAAACACCTCACACTCCAAGACGTCGATCCACCACACCAAGGCGCGAGACTTTTTGTAGCACCAGTCAGACCAAGTTTGGCTGACCTCCTTGGGAAGACTTCTCCATCTTTGTCTCCAATGCTCAGGTGTAATCTCAAATGCCATTGCTGGGGTCTTCATGACCACCTCAAGGTTTTCTTGGTTGCCACTCTCCAATGAGTTGAGGACGTCCTGTCCCTTGCCGGCCATGTGTTTTGCTAGAATCATGGCCTTCTCTGTGCCAGTCAGCTTTACTCCGAGAAGAGGGTTTCCACCTGGTCCAGCCATGCCTCTGGCTCTGCATCATTCCAGGGAGCTATGAGGCTGTTTATGTTTGACATAATGGAATGAGAGGAGGCAATGGATGGATAGTCGGCTCGGTGTTGGGCCTGGTCCTCTTTTAATTTCTTGAGCTCTAGTTCCTTCCCCTTCAAGGCTACCTCATGTTGTCTTTGCTTTTCTTTCTCCTTTTACTCCTTCTCTTTCCTTTCCTTCCTCTCTTGACACTCCATTTCTTCCTTTTCTTGTCTCTCCTTCCTAGCGGCAGCGACCATCTCTTGGACCCATTGGGTCAACTTTGCCCCCTTCAGGGCCATAACTTTCCCTACGTTGGTGAAAGTTTTATACTCCTTGGCAGTTGTGTCGCTGATGCTTAAAGAGGGTTCTGATCTTCCCCAAAAATGCTTAAAATCTTAGGTCGGCCCTGTAAGCAATTGCGCAGAAATGGAAAATGCACACAGCACTCAGCAGAGTGTATGCAAAATAGGAAAGTAGGCCCTACAAGGCTACACTTGTAAAAATGGAGAGCTCTGAGGCGACTCTAAGTGGCAGTGTACCTTGATAGGCCACACTGGAATGGAAGTGTCCCAGTGATAAGGGTAACACTGGCACTGTTGTGCAAGGTGGTTCCAAAGAGCTAAGTATGTGGCACTCTACGGGATTGGCACACGGGTGCAGATGGCACAAAATGTGCGGCTCATCTACACGTAAAGTGGATCAGCGCAGTATGTAGTAGTAGTATTAAAGTAGTTTAACCACATCACTGAGCTGACTTTCAGCTCTTATGGGGCTGGCCTGAAGGATTAGGATAAAATAACACATAGGATCACGTTCTCATACGGTAACACATACACACCATAAATACATTTACTCATGCTTCCACACTTAAAAGGTATATTAAAATTCACAAGTTAAGTAATATTTGTAAAAAAATTAAATTTAAATTCGTGCTTTTATTATTTACTTATTTTTATATTTTATCTATCAAACAACAGTTCCTCATGATAAACAAAATTGGAATGACTGAAAATGTAAGATTCTGACAAAATTTCATTTATTGATTTATTCCCAAAAGTTGACAGTCACTGCTGGTCATACTTTGGACACTCACATAACACATGTCTGGCTATTGTTATCACCCTGCACGCTGAGCACTCGGGAGCTGGGCCAAGTGGGCTGCTCATTAAGTGCCCATGTGTCAGCTGAGTATGGCCTATTCTGAGACGTGTTAGAATTACTTGTGCGTGTCTCTCTCTCTGATATGATGAACTCCATTTTTTTAACATTAGGTTTTATTTGTTTCAGTTTATTACTTTCAGGTTCTTCATCCCATATATATTGCCATTTATTTATGATACCCATTTTTATGTGCGTTACATAATCAGCAACAGGGATATTCACATTTGATCTTGTCATGTGAGTTGCTTCTTTGGCTGCCTTGTCTGCATCTTCATTTCCTTTGATCCCTACATGGGTAGGGATCCAACATATTTCTACATTTTTTCATTATTATATAAGTTATGGAGATATAATTTAATTTGTTGTACTATATTATTTTTTTATTTATAACTCTGAATAACTTCTATAGTGCTTCTCAAGTCACTAAAAATCACAAAATTATTGAATGACGTTTCTTTAATTATTTTTTATTGCTGATGAAATTCCATACAATTCTGCTGTAAATACGGAAACATTATCAGGAAGAGAGAACTGATAAATTTTGTCTTGGGACACTGCAGCATATCCCACTCCATTTTCTGATTTAGATCTATCTGTATATACTGTGTATTGTGGACCTTTTCGGCTTATATGCTCTATTCTATTGTATGTTGTCTATGGTGTTCTGGTGTATACAAGTTACTCTTTGTGCAAATTCTCATTTTATTCATTGTCCAGAGAGGAGGTGGTTTTACTATTAAAGGCACTTGTATATTTATGTTCAGTGACTCAAACAGTCTTCTATCTCTAATTGGGAAAGGTGGTGGATGGTTATTTATAAATACATCTCTTAATTCAAATAATTTTTTTGCTGGAGAATCACTTGCCTGAATTCTTAGAGCACTTTTCATTGTTGCTAGCTCTCTATGGAAAGGCAGAGGCAGTTCACCACATTCAATTTGTAAAGATGATTTTGGTGATGATCTAAAGGCTCCTGAGCATATTCTAAGACCTTCATTGTGAACAGGGTCTAACATTTTCAGAGCTGCGTCTGGTGCTGAGCCATATACTTCGCTTCCATAGTCAATGATGGACAGAACTGTTGCTTTATACAGTACAGTAAGGGTATGTCTACTGGCTTCCCAATTAGTGTTCGATAGTTTTCTAATTAGATTTAATGCTCTTTTACATTTAAATTTTATGTCTGTTATGTGGGCTTTACAGTTCAAGTGAGTATCGAGTACTAATCCCAAAAATTTTGCTGTTTGGCTAACTGGTATACTATGGTTTCTGATTTTTAAACCTATTTCTTCACCTTTTTACACTTTTTATTTTTATAAAACATGATTGCTTGAGTTTTATCTAAGGAAAATTTAAAGCCTACAGATGAGGCCCATTCATCTAATTTTACTGTGCTTTTATGAATGATTTGTTCCGCATGTTCTATTCGAGATGCTGAATAATATATGGCAAAATGATCCATATACAGGTTACTTTTAATGCGAATAGGTAGATTATTAATGATATCATTAATTGCTAAAGCAAACAGTGTGCCACTAAGGACGCTTCCCTCTGGAACACCATTTTCAAGTGGAAATGTTCTAGACAGAACATCATCAATTCTCACCTGAAAACTGTGATTTGTTAAAAAGTTTTGTATAAACCTAGGTAAATGTCCATGGATGTTGTTTTGTAAAGTTTTTAATATAGCATACCTCCATGTACTATCGTATGCTTTTTCAATGTAAAAAAAGACAGCTACAGTAATTTGTTTTCGTCCAAAACCTCTTCGTATATGGTCTTCTAAGTTACAGAGATAATCTAATGTAGATCTGTTACACTGTGACCTGAACTGAGTGGGAGACAAAATTTTATTTTCTCGAATGTGCCTTGTTAGTCGAGCATTTACTATTTTCTCAAACAGTTTGCATAAGCAGCTTGTTAAAGAAATTGGTCTGTAATTATTTACATTACTGGGATCCTTTCCAGGTTTGGGGATAGGATTTATTATAGCTTTACGCCATTCTTCTGGAAATAAATTTTGAAGCTATAAATGATTATAAAACTCTAATAAGTATGGCTTTGCCAAAGGTGCTAAGTGGCAGATCATCTCAAAAATATTGTCACCTCCAGGAGCAGATTTATTGCTGTTCAAGAGAGCATATTCCAACTCTGACATTAAATTTTCTATTATAGTATATATCTTCTATTGTTTCAAAATTTATTGTTATTAATTCTATTTTATTTTTCTTTGTGTGGAAGTGTTCATCTAAATTTTTATCACTACTTACATTTGCTAAATTTTCTCCCATCTCTTAATATGGCATGTCTAGGTGGTTTAACATTGGTACCATTTATTTTCCTGATTTTTTAAAATATTTTTTGAATGGGAGTATTATTAGAGAGATCTGATACGTGTTTCCTCCATGAAATGATTTTTCCTTGAATTGCTTCTTTTTAAAATTTTGCAGATATTTTGTTGCATAGAGGTTTTAATGTACCAATATCTAGTAATAATATTGTCATTTTTTGTAAAGTTCCTTCCAATATCAGTAATCTTTTATTTATTTTACTGAACTTTCTATTCAAATTATCTAATTGTCTCTGTATTGAGTGTTTCATGTTTATTGGATTAGCGCAGGTAAATGTACTAGTCACTAGTTAGGGTACACATAAATTGCAAATGGCATAGGCTAGGTACATATAAAGGTAAATATTAGTGGTTAGCTATGGGCACAGGGGTGCGACCAACATAGACTACAATAACCACACTAGTGGCTACCTAGGACCAACCTAGCTTAGATAAATAAATATAAACGTACTAGTGACTAGCGATGGGCACATAGGTGCAACCAACGCAGCTGGAAGGATAAACACAAACACACTAGAGGCTAGCTAGGACCAATCTAGTCTAGAAAAATAAACATCAACTCATTACTGGCTAGCTGTGGGGCATATAGGTGTGACCAACACAGCTAACTAGAACAGCATGGATTTTAAGAGTGCTTATTGATTGTAACTTAGATTCTCAGCTCGTGTTTTTTCACTTATAATTTATGTACACACTTTTACTTCGGGAATTTCAACGTTAATTTAATGACATGATCTTTGGCAAGGTCGCCAGTGTTACTTGCCAGCCAAGGCTATACAATGGGCTACTATAAAATGGCTGATAGTAATACAAAAGAACTGTGAAGAATGAAGAGAATGGGAATACTAACCTTAATTATTTCCCTTAGTTAAGTTACTGTAAGGTGTAATTATACTCAGTTAACTCTTAACTATATTTACATAAAAAAATGATAACAATAGCTCTCAAATTAATTATAACCATGGGCACACATGAATAATAATAGAAAATAAAAAAAGTAAGTATTTAACGGTGCTGTAAAAGATAAAATTTCTTTTTCCTGTCTCACATGGATGGGTCCAGGTGACAGATGAGATTATGAGCTGAGATTTGTCCTACATTACACATGATAAAGGCATCCCTCTAAAAGCAAGAGGTGTCAAATTAACTATAGGAATAGCATGCATTAAGACCCTAAATATATCATCGAGTTATCCTAACTCACTGTAATATCATGCCCCAATTCTTAGAGAATGCTCTAATCACTCAAGTGGGCATATAGGCAGCACAGCCTGTCAAAAGCCATATCAGTATCACTTTCTCTAACCTTGAAATTAACTAAGCATGCAAATGATAGGTGGCAGTGGCTTGGAAGAGGGTGGATGAGGGAAAAGGTGGATAACAGAGATGGATGGAGAGAGAGAAGTACACATTGTGAATCACGGGATTTACTAGAAGGGCTTCACTGACAAAAGCCAAGAAATACTTCAGCAGGAGGAAAAACAGGGCGACAAAATACTCGAGTTCATCTTAGGCTTAATATAGGAGTCTAAAAAAACGATCTAGTAGGGTTATCCTGAACTGAGACACTTGGCTGGAGGCGGGGTGGCAGTCCTGTGAGAATGTATGAGAGGGAACTAAGCATCGCCTCTCGACAGTAGCCAAAACAGGAGTCAGAACAAATTCAGGCGCTTGAGGCTGAACTGTGAGGTCAGATTGCCTTAGGGCCCAATATGGTTGCAGTCTCAGGTAGGCTCCTTCTAACACTTGTAGCAGTTCTCCCTCTCTCGGCT
>NC_089741.1:65212110-65244610 GCF_040412425.1 Macrobrachium rosenbergii
TAGTTTTTCCTTGCTTTGATATGTGCCCACTCCCACCAATACTTAGGGTAGCCTAATCTCCTAAAACTCTCCCTCAGGTAATCCAACTCTTCGTCTAAAAATTCCGGACTGCAAATCCTATAAGCCCTGATGGCCAACCCTGTCATTAATCCTATTTTTATTTCTTTCCTATGACTGGAGAACCTATGTATGTATGAACTGGTGTGTGTCTTCTTCCTATATACCTTGAATTTTAAATTCTCCCCTACCCTCTTGACCAGGACATCTAAGAAAGGAATTTCTCCTTCCTTCTCTTCTTCTAATGTGAACTTGATGTGTTCATTTAGTTTATTTATGTTTTCTAGAAACTTGTGTAGATCTTCCCTTTCTCCCTTGTAAATGATCAAGATGTCATCCACGTATCTTACCCATTTTACTTTTTGAATAAAAACTCCATTAGATACCATCCAGTTTGAATGAGTGGTCCTTTTATAATATGTATATATATATATATATATATATATATATATATATATATATATATATATATATATACTGTATATATATATATATATGGATATATATATATATATATATATATATATATATATATATATATATATATATATATATATATATATATATATATATATATATATATATATATATATATATATATATATATATATATATATATATATATATATATATATATATATATATATATATATATATATATATATATATATATATATATATATATATATATATATATATGTATATTTATAAATAAATTGATTGAGTGGTTCATGTTATGGGCCGTGTTCAGTCTTGCTATTCTTATATTAACGTAATTCAGTTTTGTTTTAGTGTTGGATGATTGATTTAATTATTTTTTCTTTGCTTTTGGTTTTGATGTCAGAAATTAAAGTAACTTTGTAAAATCTTGTTACTTATGTTCATTTTTGGTTTCCACTTCATTATTTAATCACCTCGTTGAGGAGGTGGTTCACTGTTAACCATCTCCCATCCGTTTGTATGTTTTTCTTCTAGTTTCTTATTTGCGAGCGTGTGTGTGTGTGTTTTCTCTGATGTCAGGGCATCCGAAGGACTTTTAATCTTTGTGCAGCCTCCCGACAGAAGGGTTCTTGGACGTCGCAGGCATTATTGGCATATCTGCAGCTTCTTTGATTCCCGGGAGAAGGGAGAGAGAGACTTCGTGTCTAGCCCGTTTAGCTTGTGTGAGACATACAGCTCAGGTGTCTCGTAGAATATGCTAATACAATACACCCGAGCATAAAGTTTACTATTGAGAAAGAGGCGAACGACCGTCTGCCATTCCTGGACGTTCTAGTTTTCAGACAAAACGACTCTTTTAATACCACGATTTTTAGGAAGAAAACTTTTACTGGACTTGGTACCAACTTTTATAGCTCTTGTTTTGGTAATCTTAAATCCAACCCCGTTTCTACCATTCTCCACAGAGCACTCGTCCTTACGTCGAACTGGACCCTTTTTCATAATGAAGTTATGTTTTTAATTGACTTTTTTAATAATAACTTTTTTCCCGCAAAGCTGGTGGATAGGAAATTATATCAACTACTTAACAAACATTTCTGTACAAAACCAAAAGTTTTAACTGTCCCAAAAATGAAGTTTTTCCCTTGCTTTCCTTTTACCTATGACCTCAAATTTCATAAAAAGTTCATGCAAATTATTCAGGAACACTTTTATGCCATTGACATCAATTTAATTCCCAAGGACCCTTTCACCATCGGTTCACTCTTTAAAACTAAGGAGCGATTATCACCTTATATGTCCTCTGGTGTTGTTTATAAGTATACTTGCCCTGAATGTCAAACAGGGATCTATGTGGGATCCACCAGCAGACTCCATAAGGTGCGTATCGATTCTCATCGTGGCGTAAGCTTCCGTACTGGTAGCAGAATTTCTAACCCAGAACATTCCAGTATCAGAAATTACTCCAAAGTTTGTAAAACGCAAATCGATAATAGGGACTTTTCCATTTTGGGCCATACCACCAACCCCCAAGACTTTGTTATTTTAGAATCACTTTTAATTAAACAAATTGTTCCGTCCTTAAACACTCATACGTCCTTCTTTCCTCTGTATTTGTCTTGACTTGTGGTGTTTCCATTTACGAGTATGTTTGTTTAGTTTAACGCTAGGTCGGTCGTTTAACCTTTTGTTCTATTACTCTCTTCGCTGCTATTTTCATTTTTAATTTATTGAATTTCTGTTACTTTTCATTCTAATGTAAAGATTTTGTAAATTGTGTTCATTCCCTTAATTTTAATGTTGTATATACTTCTTAAATTTGGTAACAATAATTTTTACCTTTTAAATTCTTAATTTTTAGTTTTTACAATTTTACAAGGAATTTTATGTATCATTTTAACAGCTCCGATGATGTAATTAAATGGATAATTACGAAACGTTGGATTAAAGACAGCTTGTACATGTGTGTGTGTCCTCTACCCCTTATTGATGATTATATATATGTATATATATGTGTGTGTGTGCGTAGTTCTAAAAAGCAATGAAAAATTCAAGAAATGCGCAACATAATGTAAAAATCATTCTGGATGTATATCTTTTGTGTGTACTGTAAGTTTAGAACCTGCTGGTCATTGTTTTACCAGATACATAATATTGTAATAATCACTATACGTTCTTAACCTCTCCATTTCTTGATACTTTCGATATATATATATATATATATATATATATATATATATATATATATATATATATATATATATATATATATATATATATATATATATATATAAATGTATCCAAAATATGAACAAATGGAGAGATCGAGGAGGTATAGTGGTTATTACAATTAAATGAGTCTAGGGATAACCCCTGATCATTAGGTTCTAAATTTAATAGATACAAAAGATATATATCCAGACTGGTTTTTCCATTATGTTGCGCATTACTTGACTCATTCTTTACTTTCAGTTGAGAACTACTAGTGCTCACACACACACTCCCACACACACACATATATATATATATATATATATATATATATATATATATATATATATATATATATATATACATACATACATACATACATGCATATTTATATATATCTATATATATTGAACGGGAGAGAGAGAGAGAGAGAGAGAGAGAGAGAGAGAGAGAGAGAGAGAGATGGGGTGAGCGAGAGAGAAATGCAAATATTCTTCATTACTCAACGTGAGGTTTTCTAGAAAAGGATATGAATGATCGCTTGGAAAGGCGTGATAGTTATACTTTTATGCCAGATGGAGAGGGATCAGATGAAGAAATTCAGTTATATCTATCGTTGTTGTCACAGTATTATTTTCGATATTATAACCGTTATTGTTATTATTATTAGTCGCCATCTCTTATTACTTTTCATAAATAATCAAATCTGTATTGCCAAGTAAAACCTAATGTATATGTTTTAGATGTTCGATATTAGTTGCCCCTGAAATACCTAACTCTGTGAAATATTCATATTTTACCTACTGGAATCAGTAAGCGATGCCGTGGTACTTGACTATTAACATATATAGAAGGATAAATAAAAAAAATATCTTCGAATCATGAATTGGCTAGAAAAAGGCACCATAAACAGTGGATGTAATTCAACCAATAAAAAAGAAATAATGATCTTATTAAGTTAATGTGATTCAAAAAAGTTATGAAGCCTTAAGATCTACAAATTGGACCCTCATTAAATAAACAATAATTCGAAAGACTACATTCTGAAAGACTACATTCTCGTCGTTAACATAGTTCTTCATTGGAGGGGTGGGTAGAGCTCTCGGCTAGCACGCTGTTGGCCCAGAGTTCGACTCTCCGACCGGCCAATAAAGAATTAGAGGAATTTATTTCTGGTGATAGAAATTAATTTCTCGTGTTTCGGATTCCACACTAAGCTATAGGTCCCGTTGCTAGGTAACCAGTTAGTTCTTAGCCACGTAAAATAAATCTAATACTTAGGGCCAGCCCTAGGAGAGCTGTTAATCAGCTCAGTGGTCTGGTTAAACTAAGGTATACTTAACTTTTCGTCGTTAACATTCCGAGGAAACTTCCCCAGAGCTTTAACTTCCCCCGAACCTCTTTGGAAATCCTGATCCTTAGGCTTGTCGGTGTTTCACCCTGTGACAATTCCGCTGAATTAGTTACATGACCTTTGGATGATGAGTGGAATTACGGAAGACAGTTCCGCACTGGCTTGAGGATGCTCACTCCATGGGTGACAAGAGACGTAAAGGAGATTTGGGATATGTCTTCTGAAACGATCGAGAACATAGACATACTGTCAATAGTTAAGCTTATGCTTTTACTGTATTTCAGTTGATGATCATTTTCATTTTTGATCACTTCATTGTATTCACGATTGATGCCGAAACTAGAGGTTTTGTTATTGTTTTTACTTAATTTACATTTTGGTTTTTAATTTCCCCCAAAAAACTGTATTGCCACATGTAAGGAGAAAGGGAAATTTATACAAAGATAAAGAGAGAGAGTGATGTGAAAGGAGGAGAACTTTTGTAATGGCTGTTTCAAAGAAGGCAATGTGCTGCACTAGAGAAACCCTCCTTACAGGCAAAATTTTCAGTCGTGAAATGTCTACACTCTACCTAGTAATAGATATTTAGAGCCATAGTAAGTCCACCGGAGTTTATTCATTTTCATCGTTGAACGAAACTGAAATTTTCAACGCGAGTAAATCTTTTATTCTAAGGTAAAGGAAAAGTAGAAGTTGGAAACCATTGTTGTTGTCTTAAGTCAACAACCCTTGTCCATGTCAAATTAAATTTAATTTGCATAGTCGACTTCCCGTGTGCCAAACTTGCATTTACAACGTCTAAACCATAAGGGAAGATGAAGCAAAAGTGTACAATATTTCATAAATGCATAAATAAACAAGAAGTTTGGTCCATAAGAAAGAAAAACTTGGTTAACTTTAGGAAAGAAGACACAGCAATGCACTTCCAAAACATAAACGCTGCAAGTGAAGAAAAAAAGCGCACAAAAAAAAATCTAGCAGATAATATAAAAAGGAACTATTTCATTGCAACAATGATAAAAGAAACATGGAAAAACGCAGAGAGAGAGAGAGAGAGAGAGAGAGAGAGAGAGAGAGAGAGAGATACGGGCTGTCAACAAAACTCTAATTTTTTTCTTTAGACAAAAAAACTTGGACATAAAAAATGTGTCCAAACAACCAGCATCTGCCAATAATGCGGGTGTGTACAAACTTTTAGGCTACGAGCATCCACAATACTTTTTATTTTTCCCCGAATATGTCCGTTTCTTTCAGTGCGTCTCTACAAATTTTCCTGGAGTTGTTTTAAAGAGGAACTTTCTTTTTTCTTATAAGATTTGTAGTCGCGCGATGTTTCCCCAAAACGATTTCCTATTATTCTTTCGTTTTTTTTTCCTTAGCTGTATTGTGCGTGCAAATTTCATTCTTCTTTACAACTGGGTTCTTGTTTAGTTTGTGTTTTATGTTAGCATCATTTTATTTTTCCTTCACTTTCTTTGCAAGTTCTGTGAATGCTTGTGTCATATACAAGTTATTTCTTAAATACAGCATTCAGCTTTATGAACAAATTTATGATTATAGTACCGTTATGTACATAAAATAATAGTATTGATTATATTCCATATTTAATTCAGGAATATTTTGGCTTAGCAAACCCTTTGTTCTTCCAGCCCGCCTCTTACCTCTCATGTCTCAAATCTTCAGTTCCTCGTTGGACTAGTCGGTGGAGTTGTCGGCTAGCACTCTGCTAGGCCCGAGTTCGAGTCTCCAGCCGGCCAATGGAGAATTAATTAGAGGAATTTATTTCTGGTGATAGGAATTCGTTTCTCGCTATAATGTGGTTCGGCTTCCGCAATAAGCTGTAGGTCCCGTTGCTAGGTAACCAATTGGTTCTTAGCCACGTAAAATAAGTCTAGTCCTTTGGGCCAGCCCTCTCTAGGAGAGCTGTTAATCAGCTCAGTGGTCTGGTTAAACTAAGATATACTTAAGTTTTTTCACATATCTTCACCATCTTTTCTTTTCTTTTCTTCTTTTTTTTTACCACTTTTCCGGACGTTCAGTGATGGGATGACTCATATGCTGAAAGGGGAAAAAACCGTTCAAACAAAAGTCAAGGAAAATATCTGAATATCTCCTCCACATTTATCTTCACGCTGCTCCAAAGTTCCTTTCTAACTGGAGTGAAGCGCTTAACTGAAATGGAAATCTGAAAACGTAACAATATTGGAAATTTCAAAGTAATTTTACCTGCTCATTTAATCTCACCTAAATAAAACAAAGGATTTTTTTATTTGAAAATGTTCTCATTTCACGTGGAAAAAAGAATAAACAAATTACAGTTAACTGGAAATATCTACTTCAGTGACGGTCAGAGAGTTTCCATTTATTCTAATCAGCATTTATTTAATATAACATTACCCAATAATGATGTATTTGGACACTAAATCAGTAAATGCTTTGTCTATAAAATATTTATTATTTTTCTCTCCCTGTCCGTAGGGGGTTAGTCCATCAGTATACATCACGTGGTGCCCTGTAGGTATTAATAATTTTTTTTTTTTTTTTTTTTTGCAGCGTCCCTTGGTTCGTAGCTTAACAACTTACTGGCCTTTACTTTACCTCGTTCCTCTTTACTGTTCCTTGTCCAGCTATTCCAACTCCCTCCAGTTCCACACTCTCACCAAGCCGCGGAGTAACTTTAAATTGCCAGTCCTTTGCAATAACGGCTAAGTTTCGCAAATCTCTCTCTCTCTCTCTCTCTCTCTCTCTTAATCTTCATTAAGTAAACTGACATAATGAACAATAACTGTTATTGGTGTGCACAGTTATCGTCCATATGACATAATTTAAGTCATTGATGAAAAACAAAAAATTGTAGCTATTTTCTTTTGTCAGAAAGCCAGAATCTCACATCCCAGTAAAGTTACGCCTACTATCTAAACTGGGTTTAATTATAATCACAACATCTAACTTGATGGTGTTCATTAACCAGACCTCACAGTGTGCCTATCGTCTTTAGACCTAACTATAGACAATATGCATTTGGCCTTCTCTGTGTTGAACACTGCCCTTTGACTTTGACATTCCAAAGTGGCGTATCATGAAGCTCTTTCTCTCTTATGCCCACCTGGTTTCGTGTATCTTCTCACACCTGTACGTCATCCACATGCAATGAAATGTCCTGAACGTCATACTGTGTTTCAAATTCCATTTTGTAACATGATTACAGGTGTGGGGCTGCAAACACAATTCCAGGGCCAGCTTTTAATCCTTAACCCGCTGAGCAGAGAGTGGTTTTGCACTGTGGGTGGAGCAGACCAGTTGAGTATAAAGGGGGGTTAAATGTGGGTAGTGAGCATGGAGTTTTGAACACTATAGTTTTATTTACCGGTATCCATCTGCAATAGATACGCTGTTGCTGAGGGTATTAAGGTTCAAAAGCAATTATTCATATAGGAATCGGCATTAAGTGCCCAAATTTACACTACATGAAATCTTAACCTACATTAGAATTTTTTCCTCAAACAAAATATGAAATTATGATTAAATAATTGCATTAAAAGGAAACCATTATCCAGATTACGGAGAAAAAACTTAGAGCATAAGTTAGTTGTAGCAAGAAACAGATTGCTATATAAATTTGAAAAGGTTCCATCATATTATGCCCAAAGTGAGATTTTGCCATCAATGTGTAAATAAGGAAGATAAATTATTTTTCTTCATCCACGAAAAACAATGGGCTTCTATACGTAATTCCCACACAAAGGTGCTTATCATGAAACTTATAAAATCTTATTTATGATTCAACCAAACAATATTCGGTTATTTTGTTGAAAGCCAAGCTTAATAATCAACCCATTCAGTCATGTAGGCCTACGCACAAACATATATACTGTGCACTCTTTTTCGCATTTAACCATTATACTGAGCGTACAAACTACAAACCATACACTGATCATACCAAAAACATGTATTATATCCAAGGTTCAGTACATGCATATAAAGCAAACACGTAAAACTTTCTCATTTTAGATAAGCACACACTCACATTTGTTCATAGCTTTTGCGCAGAAATACACTCGCAGATATTTCTACGTAAGAGTTTTCTCGCAAGTTCCTAAGTCGGATTTGCTTTTCAAGATAACTTTGCAGATTTTCTCTTTGTCTTGAATCCGAACTGATTACGTCATCAGGAACAAATTCCCAAGTTTGTCCAATATATTGGTCTTTGGGTTCCTCGAAGGTGATGTTCTTCTTATTTCTTTTTTTTTTTTTACCTTCATAGTAGTTACCATTTCATTTGATTCTTAACACAGGATGGAGAGCCATGACTTAAAGCAACATAGAATAAATGAGGACTAGAATATGATGATTTTGCATCAAGATTCTAGAATAATAAAGCGCATATTTTTAAACATGCTAGAGGCTCCATAATTATATATCTACTGTACAAAGATATAACCAAAGATACCTTAATACTGAACATTATAGGGAAGCACAGTGCCTTTACCTAAAACAGGGATACTTTTGTTTGAATACCCTATATATAGATAATCGTTGGTACCTATCCTTTTAAATTACTCATTATTACAGCTCTGTGAATGTTTAACTCCGAGTTTTAATGTTTTATAAATAAACATGTATAATTTCTTTTCGGTTTTTTTATTACATGTATTATAAAGTTGTCGTTTGGGGGGTTTTGAAATTATTGGAGAATCATTGCTGAGGGATCCAAGGAGTCCACCACCCAGCCCGGGACTCCCTGGAGGAGTCCATAGGGCTCCTGAGGGTCTGGGAGGACGTTGTTCGGGGCTGCCTCTTCTGAGAGGACCAAGGTGGCCGTCCATGTAGCTAAGGACCCTTCTCTAGAACTGCCCTTCCTGAAGGAGCTAAAGGAGCCTCGACCAGGTCAAAAGGCCCTTCACCCTCCCCAGCCCCCCAAAAATCATTAGTATCTTCAGTAAATATGACATTCATGTTTTCGTTAGTGAAATTATCATTAAACATATATGCTTATTTAATATCTCTCTAAAACAATCTTGAGCCAGATTTTTCGATTGCATTAAGTCATCACTCCCAAGTATACATTTTGCTAAACACGACGCATCAATTATAGTAGCTCGGAATCTAAAACCCATAACATCCGTTGGTCTCTTAAGATAACCCTTTTATGGACTATTTGGTCACCTTCAATCAAAGCCATGAAAACATTTTATTTTCAACCACAGTCAGTTGTTTTTGTTTCTAATCCTCTCAGTCTCCATGACTAATGTTTTAAACATCTCTCATAACTACAGGATTCACATCAGCATTTAATTCAATGCAATGTAAATATTTTCAATGACATGTTTATAATCCTCACTTTATACGTCCTACCCTATATGTTATCTTATCGCGATTTTTACAAATTAAATCCCACAACTTGATCACATTTTAATATGTAATCTCTTTTATTCTCAGCAACTGGCTTATCAAAAGTGTTTGAAATCTTCTTCTCAGTAAACTCGACATTCTATAAATATTAATTTTTTACAGTCAAGTTGGTTTTGAGATATGTCTGTGATTTACTCAATACATTCCATGCAATTATGTGCCCAGTATCAACTCTTTCCATCATTTCAAAATCAATAACTATTTTTCTTCTCCATAAATCTATTGTATATATGTATATATATATATATATATATATATATATATATATATATATATATATATATATATATATATATATATATATATATATATATATATATATATATATATATATATACATACAATAACTTAGACATCTTACGTGATCATATGTGAAGTTCTCTTTCAGGGAGCGTTAGTAAACGTCCAAAAAAATTTATTGATCCTTTTCACGTCCATTAACGGAAATAACGCAAGATTTTTTTTATGACTTATTTTACAAATGCACCTATATTCAACTGGTTTTTAAATCTGCTAATTGTGTCATCTGGATCATATTCGCAATAAAAAATTATCCTGAAATCATGATTTCATTTCGTTGGGTTTCATTTTACATAAATTTGACATAGATAATCAATCACATTTTTATACGATATTTTTTCCTTCCGTTGCCAGTCCAACTTACAGCATGAGCTAGGGAGAAAGCACACCAAAGTCCAAAACAAATACCCTCCGTCACCCTTTAAACTTGCACCTTTATTATTGCGTCGCTCGTGGGTTTTAAAGTTGGCAGCTAGTGCGATATTTATTTCACTGTTTTTTTTTTTCGCTATTCACGCAATATTCCGCGTTAGAAATGGTTTGAGAGTAGGCAAAAAAGCCGTGCAAGGTTAGTAGAAAGACATAGACAGCAAATATTGGAAAAACAAAGAAGAATCCGTGAAGAAAATGCAGTGGTTGATGAACATGCCTCGACTCACGTGTGGCTACGTTGACGTCAGCTGATGTTTCTAATGTAAACAAAGGAGGTGGTGCTGCTAGTGGAGATGATGAATTGCGTTACGATGATGATGATTTCAAGCTCTACCCATCAGATGATGACAACGAAGAAGAAATGGAAGAGGGTGGTGATAAGGAAGATAATGCAGTCAATATTCCTAATGATATAAATAAAGAATGTCTCAAAAAAGTCTCATGCTGAAATGAGAAAACTATTGCTAAGTGAACTAGACTCAAAAGAGGGAGAAGATATTGTACAGGAGCAGTTATCCACAAAAAAGTGACCCAATAGCCATGGTAAGGTAGTCTGCTTTTAGTGACTTGGTGTTTCTACAAAGCAGACATGGCCAAGGGGAATGAGCCAAGATCACACACTCGATTGAAAGTAAAGATAAACATTCCAGAAGAAGTGAAACATCATATAAGAGGTATTTACAGCAGCCTTACTACCGATGAACTGTTGTTAAAATGTATCAAAGGCAGGACACAGAATTTGAATGAGTCCTTCAACAGGAAAATATGGGCAAAGTGTCCAAAAGGAAAAGTTTCAAGGACTGAGGAGAGTAATCACTGTTTATGAAATGGCTGCAAGGGAGCACAACGCTGGATATGAGGAAAGCAGCCTAGCTGAAGACATAATGGGATCACCTGCAGGAAAAGCAACGGTTTGGAAGGAGACCAGAAGGCTGCGAAGTAGTTCAAGAGCCCCGAAAAGAAGGAAGAAAAGACTTCAAGTAATAAGAAAAGAGTATCTTATAGTTTAACCAGACCACTGTGCTGATTAACAGCTCTCGTAGGGCTGGCCCGAAGGATTAGATTTATTTTACGTGGCCAAGAACCAACTGGTTACCTAGCAACGGGACCTACAGCTTATTGTGGAATCCGAACCACATCATGACGAGAAATGAATTTCTATCACCAGAAATAAATTCCTCTAATTCTTCATTGGCCTGTCGGAGAGTCGAACGCTGGGCCAACAGCGTGCTAGCCGAGGGCTCTACCCACCCCCCAATGAAGAACTTTCAAGTAATAAAGGACACAGGCTATGAGGGTAGTAGCTTCTGAATTTCCTGGCGACAATGAGTGAGGTGGTGCCTCATGACACCCCCCCCCCCCGGCCTTACAAGGGTTAGTATTGCATTCTGAAAGTGAGGTGACCAGGTACCATAGAAACATGCCAGTAGAAAGCAAAAATCAAGCTTTGGTGAGTTCTTATATAACATTACTTGCATTAATGTTTGAAATTTCGTTACGTAAACTTTACCACACGATGTCTCAAAACTAAGTTTTACGGTATATTATTAACTTTAAAACAACACGGCTTTCTTATTTGTTGTCCTATTTTCAAAATTCAAAAAACATAAGAATCCTTGGTATATTCTACATCAGAAACCGTAGACACATTTGAAAACTATTCACATTTTGAATTTTGATTAATTTTAGAATTTAATAATATAATAAAAAAGTGTTTCCTTTAAATTGATAAAAATTTATTTTTTTCTAAAAATTCTGACTATAGTTTCTGACAGACCACCTTTCTGTGAGTATTTATTGGTTTAGTTTTTAAAAATGAGTTTAAAACTAAAGGCGCCTTGTGGATTTAAAGCAACGCATCAAAAAATCGGGAAAATATTCATAAAAAAAAAAAAAAATTATCAAAAATTTATGAAACTTCTTGTAGCAACTTCCCATCAGGTGTATTATAAAAGAGTAGCAGAACCAAATTGGTCTAGGCAATTTTTCATCCCCCCCCCCCCCAAGGGAGGCGCTGCCCTTATGAAAGAGATGTGAACAAAGAGTTGCCAAGAAGCACACCATTTATTTGAATATGAGTAACGACAATTCTAAAAGGGCGGGAGAAGAATGTAATATGAATATAAGAATATTCATAGAATACAGGAAAATTGAATGTTAAATGCTTACAGTGCTTTTGCCTGTCAAACTCAGTGTATGATTAAATATATATTGCAAAATGTAAGTGCTTACAACCAAACTCTGTAAAGTAATCCACTTTGAAAATATTCAATACCTTCTCTTCCTTGTGAAGGACGTCTGTCGAACTCTGCAAAGCAATTGGCTCCTTTATGCCCAGGTAAAGTGCTTGTGTAACTTGATACTCGGAGGAGCGTTTCATATACTTTTGTAGATGGTCTTTGCATCACATCTGCAGTCATACCTCCTCTGCTTACTTCGAAATGATCTAATCGAGATAAGATCTCTCTCTCTCTCTCTCTCTCTCTCTCTCTCTCTCTCTCTCTCTCTCTCTCTCTCGCAGGGTACATTACATTTATCTCATGATAAGTTCTTAGCTTCCTTTTATGAAGATACTAGAATTTCATAAACAAATTTTAATTCATATGATATAGCTCGGTCGAATATTCTTGATATAATTTTCCATAAACATGGATAATTATTTTAGTTTGATATATGGGATATCAAGGTGAACTATGGATTTGTAGAAGTGTCACTTTATGTACGCATGTATGTCTTGTCCACTGGGAGAGTATTATAAGAAACAAGCAATAATTATTTATATTCATCATCTGTAACATATTAAAGTATTTCCAAGTCCTTTTCAGTGATTGATAATATCATCAATTCATTGTACTTGAATTTGAACTGTCACAGACGTATAGAAAATATACTAGTTTACCTTTGTGCTGTTGTGATTTTGGTTAAAATTAACTGAAAAAAGAAATAAATCTACCATCTTCGCCTTCATTCGGTAGTGAGGCTGCAGGTAACAGAGGGTAAAATATTAATGGAAGAAATGCGTTTTGTTACCAGAATTTTTTAGTCATGTTCATGCTTAGAGCAGAAGAAAGAAGGAAGTTTGAAAGTCATTTCTGATCTAACTGAAAAATAGTTTTTCTTTTCTATTTTTTTTTCTTGGCTGTTGTTCGAGTGTCTAACGTTTTATTGCTACTGTCAGAGTTCTTTCATGCGTTCCAAAATGAAAACTTATTTTCTCTTCCTCTCTCTCTCTCTACAAGAACTCACTGAAGAATAATCACTATATTATCTATTATTGCTGTTGCTACTGGTATAAGGAATTTCACTCTTTCTAGAGTAACTCATCTTCCAAAAGTTACTATTTCTCGTTTCTGTCCGTCTCAAAGTAGAAACAAACAGCCACAAGTATTTACATTATTCAGGTTGTTCTCACGCGTCTATTTCCTGAATTCAGTTCAAAAAAGTGCTTCATTAAAAATGGAGGTGGAAAAAAGCTGACAAATTGAAGCATGCAAAAGTAAATGTAACCATCTGATTAATTATAAATTATTAAAAAAAAAAAAAACTTGCTTAAAAGTACCAGCTAGCTTGAGGTTATATTTTCAATCTCGGTGTAGGAGAGACAGATTATTAATTTTCTTATTTTATGATTTTCCCTTGAACAGAAAAGTTAGAAATTATTTTGTAATAATTCAGATTTTTACAGAATTATGCAAATGGATAAGAAACACAATGATTTTAATTAAGAATGACATAAGGAAATCACTTGATAAAAAAATGGACCACATTTTCTATATGCAATTGAACTGCCAACTCTGAAATCCGTTGTAGTCCAGACACCGATTTGCTTTAGGAGGATCAGCGTTCTGTACACGAAAGAACAAGGCCGGTAGGACGGCGATTTGTTAAAGAAACTGTATATTGGTATATTCCTAAACGTGAAATGTACCAGGGAGAGAGAGAGAGAGAGTCAGAGATTATGCATTTTTTAAATAGACACTACAATCATAAAGAGAGTGAGAGAAGGAGAATGGGAGAGAACTTTGTTTTTATTTCGATGTTAATCTACGGCGAAACAAAGAGGAGGAGGAGGAGGATAGAGAGAGAGGGTGGGGAGAGGGGACTCATTGTTTTCCGAGACTTTTCCTCGCAGAACCCAGCTCTAACAATGAATGTGAATGCGCCTTATGTACAAAGCAATATACTGCTTTATGGAAAGTTGTAATTTCCCAGAAAATTTTTCGTTTCAGATCCAGGTCCTCGCTGCTTTGTTTCGTATTCATCCAAAAATAACGGGGATTCAGAAGAGCGCCTTCCTGGATATACTCGTAACATGTTTTACTAATCCTCCTGCGAATGGCTTTGTGTTCTTTTTCTTCTCACATTGCAGAGATCTGCTTGTTTACGTATAAATAGTCACTGGCGCACCTGTACCGTCGACAATGACGGCAAAACAGAAGGCCGAGCCAAGTTGCGACTTCGTGTTTCCATTAACAGTTATTGGGTTGAAAAATATTTATTTAATAATTGATAGGTGGCTGTCGATTTTTTCTTCGACAGTCTTTATCCGCTGAAACTCACATTCGATTTACAGCACCTTTTGCAAAACATATGCTTATGACAATATTTCCTGAGTATTTCCCATTTCCTTAAACCCTTTTAACATTAGTAAATGCGGGCTTAACGTTGTATAGATTTTCTCACACACGCGCACACAGACACAAACACACACACACACACACACACACATATATATATATATATATATATATATATATATATATATATATATATATATATATATATATATATATAATATTATATCTATATCTATATATATATTATATCTATATATATATATATATATATATATATATATATATATATATATATATATATTTCTCTGACTTACATTGGGTTCTGAAAGGCAGGGCACTACCAGCTGACCCACACAGGGTGCACCCTTGCCTTTCATTTAAAATACCTGGGTTCGATCCTGATGTGAGTCAGAAATTTATTTCTGTGAAACATGTGATCATGTGTTGATTAATCCATATATAAATATATACATAAACACACACACACACACACACACACACTATATATATACTATATATATATATATATATATATATATATATATATATATATATATATATATATATATATATATCTGTGTGTGTGTGTGTGTGTGTGTGTAAGTATGTATGCTGTGACCGTTTTTGGTAATAAGACGAAAATGCTTAGCATCTCCATTGTTTCACTTTTCTTCCTGGCTGAAACTTTGTTCATATATACAGTATATATATATATATATATATATATATGTGTGTGTGTGTGTGTGTGTGTGTTTATATATACAGTATATGTATATATATATATATATATATATATATATATATATATATATATATATATATATATATATATATATATATATATATATATATATATATATATATATATATATATATGTCATGAAAGTGTTCTAAGTGCCTGGTTATTACACTACTAATCATAGAATTCAAAAATTTACCTCACTTCAGCCAGACACCTACACTTTGGTAACAATAAAAGTATGACTGAGTATTCCAAAGGCAACAATGGTTCCTTAAAAAAAAAAACTTACTATTCATGTGAGAAATTAGACTAAGTTTATCAAAACATTTGTGAGGTTTTTATATACGCTAAGTTGATTAAAAGGGCATCACTACATCAAACAACTTTAGCTGTCTCCCCGGTCTCGATTCACTTGAGCAAAACTAAAGGAACAAAACATGTTTGTCACTCCTCCTTATGCACAAAATTAATGCTACCACTGGTTGTCAATAAATGAAACAACACAAAATTTAATTAATTCTTCAACTAAATCACAAATGTTAATTTATTAAGAAATTTAATTAATTAAGCAAAATTTCAGCTATTATGAATACTGAACATTTGAAAAGAAAATCTAAGTAAATGAAAAATAATTACCAAAATTGTTAAAATGCGAAATTAAATCAAGTATGCAATGTTAAATCACTAAGAAATACTTGAGATGCTAAGTAAATAAATGTTAAATTACCACTTTATAAAATGTGATTATTAAAAGATTGCAGATACTCAAAAGCATTAAATTCAAAATGAATAAAATCATTCAAATGACATTAAGAACACACTATTACACAAAACATAAAAATGAAATATAGTATAAATTCACTAAAGCAAAAATCCCTTAATATATTGACCTATATTATACAAATCTTGAAAATTAAATACAATTTGAAATTACTCAAGTGTTTTAAATCATGACTTAAACTGTTAAAAATAATAATACCTTACACAAGTTTGTGAAAACTTTCACAAGATTACCCCAAATGCCGCGGCTTGAAATTCACCTAACACACTTTTCTGATGGGTGCCGTTACTGGTAAAAACACTAATTACTACAGTTGTCAGGTCTCAAAAGCTAAGATTAATATCAATGACCACAATAAATTTACTTTATGTTACAAACTTTTCTTTCTTGAAAAGAGAGAGAGAGAGAGAGAGAGAGAGAGAGAGAGAGAGAGAGAGAGAGAGAGAGAGAGAGAGAATAAGAATGAACAAATTTTTAGGTTTTCAGTTAAAAGCAAAACAACTAGACGGCATCATTGTTAAGGCAAAACTTTTGGGCCCGAGATCCATAGAATATTCTAAAGCATTTTGGGAACGAGACAAAAAAGAACATTCTGGACTGTCGGTCACATGAGACGTGATCAGAACAATACGTGACATTAAGGTAAAAAGTCTTGGACAAGATCTCAATGCGATCAATACAACGAGCAGGTGGCTAATCATTTGACTGGCATGATTATGAAACGAACGAAGAGCGCGAGTACACTTATCACGGCCGAGACAAAATCTCTCGCTACTGGGAGTTTAATTCTAAATTATGCTGTTAAGTTATCTAAATCATTAATATTTGTGACATCTGACATTACAAAGACATTTTTACATAACTATTATTAATATACAGAATACACTGCACATCACCTCTTGTATAAAGAGAAAATCATGCGACATTTACAAAGTATATCACAATATTGCGGAAAAATCGTACTTTATACATTTTATAAGAGAATATATATATATATATATATATATATATATATATATATATATATATATATATATATATATATATATATATATATATATATATATGTATATATATTATGATTAACAAGAATTCGCTAGTGCCTGCCTCCCTTTTGTTGTATTGTTGTTTCATTTACTGCCAGGTACCCGACCAATAGACCATCTGTCTATCGACTTAGCACAGTCCAGAATACAAGGGTTTAAAAGATTAAAAAGCCACTCCTTTTCGGAAGATCCTTCTTCAGGCAAAGTGATCTCTGGTGGGGTTTTCACAGGCATATTCCCCTGAGGACATCAGCTGGAAGATGATTAAAAAAACCCACATGTTGAAGTGCCCCCAGTCCATAGGAGATAAAAGGAGAGAACACAAGGCCTCTCTCACACACGGGGTGGAAGTCAGGAGAAGAAGGACCCAGCCACCTGTCCTTGGCAGTATCATTAGCTGTTTCACGTGGCCCTTTTCCAAGTATACGTTCTCCTCATGCCATTCGACGGCAAAGCCACGCGTCGCGCTTTACCATTTACCTGCGGATGCCCCCTCAAGAATCACCTGGCCCTTCGTGAAATTCCACGCGTCGCCCTTCTTCCAGAAGTCCCCATCGCCCGTGCCCTTGCATCCTAACACGTGGAAGAAATCGCCTCGAAATCGCAAAGTCATCCACGGACCACATTTCTACGTTGGAAACACACCTGTCTTACGGTAATGTGCTATGGAAAACCACCATTCAGTCACGCTGTCCTTGTAACATTTATTTGAATTGAGCGCCATTAATCAAAGACTCCTTGTCTAATGTCCGTCGCCTCTTGCATCGGCAGTATTAAGTCTTATTACTCCCTCAAATTCCCTTTGGCACCCTCAGTGCAGCCTCGAATTCATTATTCCTTTGTCTATTTCATTACTGGCGTATAATGCATATCTCTCATTTAGAGGACCCTATTTCGTGGAAGCTTCTCCGGACTGTGTCTGAATCCCCAGTTTCATTCAATCCCGTAGGGAATCCCTTCAGATCAGAAATCTACTTGAGTTCCTTCTTTCCCGTACTGATGTCATTTATGTAAATACTCTCCTTAAATTCTGCCACGTGTTTTACGTAATATTTCCTCAGTAACAGAGCCCTATGCTCGTATGAAATTCTCCTTGTTTTCCTTTTTTACGTTTTCCTGTACCCACGAAGTCAGAATCACAAGGCTAAATTACCTAAATCGTTACTACCTGTCTCACGGAGAATATCTCAAACTAAAACCACAGGAAAAACGTAAAAATATATATACATACATACATACATATATATATATATATATATATATATATATATATATATATATATATATATATATATATATATATATATATATATATATATATATATATATATATATATATATATATATATATATATATATATATATATATAGATAGATAGATAGATAGCGAGAGAGAGAGAGAGAGAGTGTGTAACGTGCATTCATTTTTGCAAATGCACGTGCAAGCTCCATGACTTGAAAGTAAAGAAAAAGTGTGTAGGTAACTAGGACCACACAAGTACTGTAGAGCAAACAGGAGTCATAAAACGCTCCCTGCCAATCAGCAATTCGCTATGGCAGCCACCCTCGCTGTAGAAACTCTACCTCTCTCTCCCTTAATGTCTTTCTACTGTACACTGCTTGCTCCCTCCTGTGTGGTGTCATTCAAGTCTCATATTTCAGCTGCACTTGCATCCCAGACTGTCAACAGATGTGAACGAAGCTGGAAGATTTAATGGTCATCGCCTGCCTTGTACAGATGCTGAGAAGGCGGTAAGGAATAGCATATAAGGAGGAGATCGAGGGCCACGCAAGGGGTTCACAGCAGACTAGAACCCAGGCAAAATCCTTGTCGGTCGGTCCTCTGACCTTCCTCCCTCCCTCTCTCCCACAAGTTACTTTTGCTGTGTCTTTGGATCCAATCCGCCACTGATCCCTTGTATTAAATCAAAGTCTGGCTTTAATATCAGGACAAAGGTACAGTGGGAATTGGATTTGATCGACGCACATTCTTTTACTATATTTCTTATTGCTCTCATATTCACTCCCTTGCAATCTCCTTAGGAGGCCACGCGAAGTGTTGGAATTTTACATGTGTAACATAACTCATAAGTATTTGTCCAGTGTGAATTCTTATTGTTCTTTGAATGATTTCCCTCTCAGCCTTCAGCATTCCCAAACTGAACGTATTAAAATTTTTGCAGTCAGGTGACAGTGCGTTCTGTATTGCAGAATAGACGATTGTGACGCTGTGTGCCAACCTGTTTTCCACGGTGCCCTTTCCCCATCTTCCGACTTTGAGAAGATTCCTTCAAGATTTGACATCTGGAGGTATATTTAATTATTGTTACCCACCGTAAGATTTTGTTCAAATTTAGTCAAATTTTAGAGATTCTTACATCATATGTGATGATAAGCTGGTGGTTAAGCTCTTGTGTATATTTCTTCTGATTTGTGTGATTATAATCTAATAAGTCATTCCTTGATTTTCCCTAATTTCCATTGAATTTAACGTTAAAATAGCCTATTAACCTGTTTTTACACGTGTGGCCCACTAGTTAGATGTCGCGTTGCGAGCCACACACACACACAGACATATACATATATATATATATATATATATATATATATATATATATATATATATATATATATATATATATATATATATATATATATATATATATATATATATATACTATAATGTTAAGCCGAAAATATCCTTTTTTATGCTAAATTCACTTTACCTTAGAAGTAACTTACACAAGAAAAGCATTATTTATGATAGGGCCATCTACCTTTTATTGTTTTGATGACAACGCATCGAATACAATAACAATTTGTATGTGTTAATATGTGTATGAATAGATTAAATCTGGCTGATATCAAAATTACTAGCATTATACCGAGAAATCTAGTAGAATAGAATTCGGTCCCCATTCAGTTTAACAAGTACCTTTTTTCAGACAAAGACAACATTCTCATTACTTCTCAACTGTTGGATTAAAAAAAGTTTAATAACACACACACACACACACACACACACACACACACACACATATATATATATATATATATATATATATATATATATATATATATATATATATATATATATATATATATGTATATATATATATATATATATATATATATATATATATATATATATATATATATATATATATATATATATATATATATATATATATCTATATATCTATATATATATATATATATATATATATATATATATATATATATATATATATATATATATATATATATATATATATATATATATATATATATATATATATATATATATATATATATATATATATATATATATATATATATATATATATATATAAATATGTGTGTGTGTGTGTATGTGTGTGCTATTAAACTTTAACATAACAGTTTTAGAAGTCTAGGAAAAGTTGTCTTTGTCTGAAAAAAAATATTTATATATATATATATATATATATATATATATATATATATATATATATATATATATATATATATATATATATATATATATATAACTGAATTACATATATACGCATTAGTTTCATTATGCATATTCTTAAAGGTCTCTGCCGCCAATTATAAGAAATTTTCTTCAGCAGGAATTTAATTAGAATAACTTTATGACAAGGAATCATTTTTGCAGTTCCTCACTGATTTCATGAAACCTTGATATGATATTAAAAACAGAAAATGTCAGACTCAGTGAATCCCTCGTCTCTCGAAAACTTTTGCAGCTTCGTGAAAGGCTTCAACCCTCTTAGCTGCATCGACCGTAATGAGACTCCTGCCTTCGAGAAAATCTTCCTTGCGAGAAAGTCTGCTAATTAGCGTTGCCTAGTGAAACTACCGTGTCAGATGACCAGGTTTCCTTCGGCAAAATTCCGAAAGATGGATCTAGTTGCTTCCTTGTTCGTCTTTAGATCTCCACACAGTCAATGCAATATTGTATGTTTGGTTTTCTTACTGGAGTGTGCTATATTTCACTATATATATATATATATATATATATATATATATATATATATATATATATATATATATATATATATATATATATATATATATATATATATATATATATATATATATATGTGTGTGTGTGTGTGTGTGTGTGTGTGTATGTATGTGTATGTAATTCTAATAGCCACAATGCCTCTTAACTTCTCGAATTCTTCGCGCTTTTGGATATGCTTGTAACAACAAAGCCGAAAATATCCAGACGGAAGAAATTGAAGAGCCTGTGGAATGGCAGTCGCGAGATCGAACCCGCACACCATATTCACAAGGAGGTCACGTTGCCGACCTGGCTACGAGAGGATAAAAAGTCTATCGCCTCTCGTACATACATATACCTGTCGTTTTCAGATATATTTTGTTAAAGCTGGAATAGACCCATCTTCACCATCGTAGCCAAGTGGGCAATCGTTTTATTGCTTTTTTTTGGGCTGAAATATATGTGTAGAATCCTGCTGATCACTTTATCAGACACAAATGTAATTCAATGCAATGCCTCTTAACTTCGAATTCTTCGCGTTTTTTGGATATGCTTGTAACTACGAAGCCGAAAATATCAGACGGGAAGAAATTCGATAAGTTAAGAGGGCATTGTGGCTAATAGAATTACATATGTGTCTAGTAAAAGTGACCAGTAGATTTTACATATATATTTCCAGCCCAAAAAGCAATAAAAACGATTGCCCACTTGGCTACGATGGTGAGGATGGGTCTATTCCAGCTCTAACAAAATATATCTGAAAACGACAGGTATATGTATGTACGAGAGGCGATAGACTTTTATCCTTCGCAGCCAGGTCGGCAACGTGACCTCCTTGTGAATATGGTAATGCGGGTTCGATTCTCGCGACCGCCATTCACAGGCTCTTCAATTTCTTCCGTCTGATATTTTCGGCTTCGTAATTACAAGCATATCCCAAAAAGTGCGAAGAATTCGAGAAGTGAGGCATTGTGGTATTAGAATTACATATGTGTCTGGTAAAAGTGAGCAGTAGATTCTACATATGTATGTATATATATGTTTGTATATATATATATATATATATATATATATATATATATATATATATATATATATATATATATATATATATATATATATATATATATATATATATATATATATATATATATATATATATATATATATATATATATTTCTAAATAATACTGCTGTTAAGCCTCGTAACTTTTGATTGTAAATAATATCAGCCTGACCAAGACCAGTAAAAGACATTGTCTGCATTAGGAGCATCTTCAGTTCAAACTTTAACGTCCATTGGAGAAAGATAGGTAGCATTTAGGCATTTCCCCTATAGGAAAATTCCATATCAGCCTTAAAATAGGTGGTCCTAAGGTCCTTTTTCCTTTCTACCTGTCTCTCTTGGCGAATGTTTTTAACTTAACGTAGACGCCTAGGGCATGACTGTAGGCCTGTTTTTGACCTAGGCCAGGTCAGAGAGCAGGCAGAGGCAAGCTTTCGGGGAGACAACACGTCGGTTGGGCCCCTTCCCCCTTTTGTCTATTATTCTATTGTGGTGAAGTGAAGAAGTTGCAAGAAACGTCCTGTCCGTCGTTGATGCAACAAACATGCGATCCTAAGGTAAAGTCTCTTTTGTTCAAAACTTCGCCCATTCTTTATCCTCTTCCTGTATTTCCCAATCTTTCTTTGTTTTCATCAGCTTCAGCCACAACTTCGGGTATATCACGTTCACGAAGTCTAGATTAAGTCAAATTATTATATTGTTTAGCGTTGGCAATTATCCCAGTAGTTTCGAAGTTGGGCAAACAAATGAATTTTTAATACTCTGGTATTTGTTATGCCTAGCGTTCACTGTTTGGAGGAACTGTTGTGTTTGTATTTAAAACCATCTTAACGAGTAGCGATTCTTTGTATCGTCCGCAGTTGGTGACGTCTATCATAAAGTCTTTATTCCTTGAATATTCTTTCTTAAGGTTAATTCTTCTTGACTGGCGACCTTTGGCTAATTAACGACTGTCTTTGAGGTTAATTCGTGGCTTCAAGTGACCAGGTTACGTGTATTCTTGGCAGCAGGGCCGTGAAAATACGTAAATTGAACAATAAATGATCAACACACACATAACAATATATATATATATATATATATATATATATATATATATATATATATATATATATATATATATATATATATATATATATATATATATATATATATATATATATATATATATATATATATATATATATATATATATATATATATATATATATGTATGTATATATATATGCCTACTTATATATACATACATATATACAATAACTATCAAGACTCTATAGATGTATTAGAGTTTCTTTGGAGAGCTATCACTTTGGAATTTCCTATGAATATGACACATTCTGAGAGTGCATGTGCGCCTTTCTGTCCGGATGTTCATGCGCCTGCATCAAATAGAAAGCATAATTTAACTCCGCAAGTCATATTTTTTTGCGAAAAGGACTCCTTATTTATCATGAATACGAGAGAGAATATAATTTATAAGGGTGTCTCAAAATCCCTTGCTTTACATAATTGTCTTATTATGTGCAGAACACAAGCAGAAGGAACGTAACAGGTCTGGCATTACGATCAAACGGAATTGCATGTTGGGTTCGGATTCTAAAATCCTGTTTCCAGTTGACGCTATTCCATATGAATATTCAAAGTTCCTAATATTATCAGAATAAATTATAAAGTGTGCGTGTAGGCTACTCATTTAGAGGAAAAAGAGAAATATCTATTCAAACCACATGAGTCGAAAATGCACCATAACAAATGTAAAAGTCAGATGAATAATTAATTAATAATTCTAATAAAAGAAACACATTATCTTACCCGTGCATTGAATGGACAGTGAATCACAGCTTATGTTTACTATAATGTGGGGTTTGACTTAGTCAGTGTAATCATGTATAACATTTCGCTTCAGTACTTACGTTATATTGTTCATCCTGACTCACTCTAAATTCCTGAATAAGAGTTTTTGTTCTATTTTCCCATTATAATCTCTGTTTGTATGAAAGGCGAAATAACTTTATGGATCTCCTCACGACATGGCAGAGAGGAGAGAGAGGGAGACGAACTAGCAAGGAAGCAGGTCACAGTTGGCCTCAAGGCTCTCATCTCTTTGTTTGCATTTGGGTGCAAATGCCTTTCCGCTGGAACTAATCACTGTGCCGAAATGATGATTGTTTCCCGGCTTCCTCGACGTAGTATTTATAGCCTGACAAGCAAAGTGTCATCAGTATCGCAGGAATGTATATTAGATACATCATAAATGTACAGATGAAGTTACTGTATGTCTTGGTTTAGGAATGACAGCCCCCCTTTCTCTCCGATGTGTTTGTACGAATCCCACACATGAAGAGATCACTGCATCATTAATTTATCGTTTTGAATTCAATTATCTTAGTGGGGAGAGTATCTGAATTAGGTACCTGCATTTGACAAATGTATTTACTACATTCAAAAATTTATAACTAGAAATATGACTTCGATTTTTATGTACATATTGCATGATTACAGTGACAGTGAAACAGATATGCCGCTCAAGGTACGTGAGAATAGAAAATGGTTCGAGGAATTCATAAAGACTTAATGTAAACAATAATCGAGGAAGACATCAAATATGTTTATGTCCCGTTGAAGTAATTTTCTGTTATCATCTCATTCAGATACATTTCGTTATTTAAGGATATTATCAAGGGAATGCTGCATTCCTTCGGTTTCACAAATTATATGCAAAAGTTTAACTTATCAAGGGAAAGGAAAGAACCAATAAAAATTATATATATATATATATATATATATATATATATATATATATATATATATATATATATATATATATATATGTGTGTGTGTGTGTGTGTGTGTGTGTGTGTGTGTGTGTATGTGTGTGTGTGTGTGTATGTGTGTGTGGAGAAAGAGAGAGAGACAGACAGACAGACAGACAAAGTGAGCAGTATATTATTTCACCCCACGTTGAAACGAAAGCAAACCAAAAAGATTGTACATTATTATTTATAAAAAAATATGAGGATGGGGAAATATGATTCAACTCACCATACGGTATAACATTACTCTTTATGAATACATAATGTTACTAAGACAATCCAGTTCAGATGCGTAATAACATTTATGCATTAATATTACATATCTTTTCTAAATGACACATGAAAATATAATTCTTGTATCTGATGTTATCTATTTGATGACATATAATTTTAACAGAAGCAAATATCTATGTTTACAAAGCTTTGCTATATTACGTGTTTCTTTTAGACAATACTGTTTCCTTTCCCTTTGAAGATGGTAAGATTAGTGCCATCTTTAGCCTTCGCTTATTTTGGTGTTTATATTTGTATCACAAGAACAACATAGCAGAAATCCCAGTTTTTGGTGCAAAATTTTTCCTTTCTTCCTCTCTCTCTCTCTCTCTCTCGCTCTCTCTCTCTCTCTCTCTCTCTCTCTCTCTCTCTCTCTCTCTCACACACACACACACACACACACACACACACGCACACAGACAAACACACACACATGCACATAGTCGCAATTACGATACTCTCTGTTAGATATTTTGCTATACGAGTATATTACTTAGAACTCTTTCATCCAAATAGTATTCCAAAATTATATGGCATAATGTCATGAGACCAGATTTCATGAGTAACTCCATCCATACAATAAAACATTTTTCTTCTAATCACCAAATTTGAGCGTCAAAGCTCATTGTTTAATTTTTGTCAATAATAATTGATTTTAATGTATTTTATTGTTTGATATGTGACTGAAAATTTACGCACGAAAACTTAGTAACGTATCGGCAATCAGATTTTTTAGTATTTTAATATCTAAAAGCAAATACTTTTAAAAGTGAATTGGCGTAAAGATATCGTTTTTTACGGATAAATTGCCATGCCACTCCAATTTCCACGATTATTACACACGCATGTAATACTTGATATTCGAAGGCAATAACTAAATATTAACTATATATTTATTATTCAATTGTTCGTTTATAAACGAATAAAGAAATAAATTAAACATTTCAACGGTTCATTGGAGCCACAACAAGGAATACCCAATTAAATTTAATCCTTTCTAAAACGAATTTAACAAACTAATTAGAAATTACAGTGTGTTTGGTATTACAGAGACATTCGGCACCCCAGCCATAGACTCCGCAGCCATCTTGAAGAAAAAACGCTACCTACTTCAAAAATTTTCCCCAATAACACAGTGATTAGGTATATAAAGTAAAGGCCATACGTTTTTCCTTTTTTATCGAAATATATGCTTTTGAATAGAGATAGCCTTGTATTTATGATTTCATATTTCTGTGGGAGCGAACTATGTTCATGATGATGATGGCCACACACTGTGAACTGAAAGTTAGAAACTTAAAGGTCATTCTTAGTAATGTCACATATCCAGAAACATGAGAGGGAGAAAGTACTGTTTGCATACAAGAGGCATGAAAATGTGATGGCATCAAATATGTGAAAAGACATGATGCTAAAGAACAGACAGCGGGGGTAAAGCAAACGTAAATAAAGCGAAGACGGAAATTGATGTATGGACCTCTAATTAAGATTTTGAGGGAAACTTATTTATAATATGCAACGTTACGAGATTTATCAACAATACATCTGGGAAGAGCTGTTGCCAAAGCTTCCAAAGAAGAAGAATTACTGCATTTATAAGATAAAGCTTTGGATTATGAAGTAGGCAGTGGGAATGCTCTCTTCAACAACACCTCACTAACGCTTAACCGCCCACCCCCCACAACCCCACCACCACATAAGGGGTTCTCCCCACGAAAACATAATCTCCTGCATAGAATAATCATCTTTGTGAGTAATATAGGTCTTT
Source organism: Macrobrachium rosenbergii (assembly GCF_040412425.1). NCBI lineage: Eukaryota > Metazoa > Arthropoda > Malacostraca > Decapoda > Palaemonidae > Macrobrachium > Macrobrachium rosenbergii. The sequence goes on from NC_089741.1 coordinate 65,239,393, forward strand.
GTATTCTAAATGAATAGGTAAAATAAGTACTACAGACACAACTGGATTGCAGTTTAACTCTTGACCTTTTGGCTGTCCTCACATTACTTGTTGCCGTAGAAAAACCTTGGATTGCCATGTCGATTGCTGTTTTGTCTTTCTTGTATATATTATATACTAGTATATCACAGAATTATTTTTAATATTTGACTTTTATATTTGTCTATATATATCGTCACTTAGTAGAACAAGTCTTAAAACCTTAATATGGCAAAGCCATGTAATGGACAGTGCTTAACATTAACATAAACTATATGCGATTGTAGAGACACTTAGTTAAACTATTCAGGTGGAATATTTTGGTATTATTCCACACACACACACACACACACACACACACACACACATATATATATATATATATATATATATATATATATATATATATATATATATATATATATATATATACATACAATTTGAATGAGGTCCTGTTATTAATTGTACTAATGCACAGAACAATTATTGTGTAAGCGATAAAGTTTATATATATATATATATATATATATATATATATATATATATATATATATATATATATATATATATATATATATATATATATATATATATATATATATAGGAATAGAACAGCAAGCAGCCATCGTAACGTTCTACAAATTTATTTGGCCAAATTTTCATGTCTCATCATCAGGGCTGTAAAATGCAAAGAATAAAATTTAAGAATCGACTCAGTTAAAAACTTACAAAAGCCTAAAACATGAAACTTAAACTCAAACAAATACTACATATACATACGGTGTGTAGATATAGTTAATCGCGTTCTTAGGCTGTTCGTGTGGCACTAGGAAAATACTCTTGAATACACAGGCAAATGAGCAAAATATAAAAGAAAAGACAACCAAATGTCATTATGCTAATTTCTTGCGTTAATTTACAAGGGAATGAGATTACTTCGTGAAAGTCCTTTTGTGACACAAATGCGTCTCTTCATTAGACCTCGTAAAGTCTCGGGTAAACAACCACTCTGAGGAAAATTAAGGTCCAAGTCTGTTATTGGGGCCTTCTTTAAAATACATGTTTAGGTATGTATACTTTTTAAGTTTATTCTGCAACTTCTCATTAATCTTAAAACATACCGAAATGCACAGCAGGTTTTTCCATGTGAACAACTGTGATAGACTCCATTGAATCTCACTCTTCATGTTTGATTATATAATTCTCTAGTTCTTCAGCAACAGCTCCTTATGAACAACCATGATATTTCACTGACAATTTTGTTATGTAATGCCTTGCTTTTCTCAGTAGTTTATTTCAAAGAGTCCTTTCGCCAAATTGTAAAAATTGTATGTAAACGATAACTAAAAAACATGAAAGCATTTCTAAATTTTATTTAATCCAAAAGTTTACAATTTTCATAACTGAATAGTAACTTACAATCTTCAAAGTTTCTCCACTGTATTTAAAATTCACTAGCAAATGCATTATGATGAAGTGGAAAGACTAAATCTTCCGCTTCATCTGTCAGCAAATGCCTTTTGTTATCCCTCCCTGACTGACGAATGACATTGCGATATTTCCCTTCCCCATATTTGAAGTTAAAATCTGTTTCTTTATATTAGTTAGATAAACCTTTTCGTTATTTTTTAATTCTGCAAAACACATATGAATAATCAAGTAATTGAAAATAGTCCAGATCCCCCTGAACTTTTATCAGATTATTTTCCACAATGTCAACAGGTTAAACTTTGCACCGTTTTACGGAACCTTTTAGTATTCCAAATTCACTGTCATAATGAACTGAATTCCATACAGTTCATTCGCTGAATTTTCATATGCAATTATTCATCAACACTTTAAACGTTCTAGGCATTCAATGAATTCCACCTTCACAAGGAAATTTTTAAAATCTTTACATTTAAAGCATCTTAGGAAAAGTAAGTCATTATAATCTTACAAATGGTTGTTTTTAATATTTCATTATTTATGAAAGTCATCGCTATAATTCTATCTTGGGAAAATTATAATGATAAACTCCTAAATTAACCTCCCTACGACCATCAAAATCTTAACCTAACCCGTCGTAACTTTCAAACATACCCTGAAGTGTCCTAATAATTACTGAATAATATTTTTGCACATCGACAGGATTATAATTGTTTTCTAATGGGACTCCAAGATATGATTACCTAACAATCTTTTCACCATTTCTCATGGACATATGCTATTATTTTAGTAAGAGAGGGGGAGAGTGGGGAAAGAGAGAGATAGGCGTTTCAGTAACTTCAGCATGACTTCCAGGAAAGGCGAGATACCTCAGTAACAAAGGCGCCTAAACACACACGGGTAGGGCGTGGAGTTTTCCTTCTCGTCCTAAAATAATTCTGATAAATCAGGAAATAATAACCTTATCAAGCCACGCCCTGCAGAGGGAAAAGCCTCAACACACGCAGGTACATTCTAAACAATAACTTCCACAGGCATTCTCAGCCTTACAATAACCCTTTTCACTCTTGCGTGATTCAGCCCCACCTTTCCTTTATCTTCCAAATTCAACTAAACTACGTCGACTATGGACTACACTCGCTATCTACAGCATCGCTCTTTTGCATCTTTTACTTTTTTATCTATTTGTTGGTTAACTTTTCCTTCTGTTTAAATACTATAGCACAATTTTTCATTTTACTCAAAATACGTTTTCGCCTCGTCCTTCGATTGTCATTTCTGCCTTGTTTTGCGCCCTCATTTTCTTGCTAAATGCTCTATTTATGTTCCTGTTTGTCTGCACATGCCCTCATTTATCATGCAACTGCGCCTAAATTATTATTTTTTTTTTATTAAACTTCATATTTTCCATCCCAGCACTTGTCTTCGTCGCGTCATCCTATACCAAGAAATACTTCTGGCTGTCACTAGGACCACATATATTTCTGCAAGCCTAGCAAGTACTCTTCTCTCCTTATGCAATTATCATTTCCGTCTTATTACACTCACTTCACAACATTTACAACCACATTTTAATTCCTTCATGTCAAACGTGTTTCTATATTAATTCGCTTCAACCAGATAATGATCATATTTACCCACAACCATTTTTCTTCTCGCCATTTGCACCCATTAACTTACTCTTCCCTCTACTCTGAACTAACATATAATCTTCTTGCCGATTACACTAACAAAGAGTCTTTATTTCCAGCAATGAAGCATCTTCCTGTCATATTTCTCCATGGCTCTCTATATTTACATTTATTTCATTATACTGTATAACCACCAACAGTGGTGTGTCTTTCTCTGTCACCTATCTTTGCATTCAAATTATCTACAACCACTGATCATATGTTTTTTCCAGCCAGATTCTCTATCAATCTCATTCTTTTCGTACAGTCCTCGGACTACCGATATATTCTGTCTAAAGCCACATGCACACCTAGCAAAAGTCTGTGGATCCCTTAGTTGGAAAAAATGCCCCGAATTGGCAGAGAAGCTAATGCTCTTGAGAAAAATGGGATGCTGAGGAAGTTGAATAATTTCATCCTCATGGCCCTGCGTGATGTGTAAGCCCTAAATCTTAATAATAATTATTTTCATGGAAGCTATCTTGTTTCATGAGCTATCAGATGAATGAATTAGATAGCTAATGTCCGCTTACCTGGATTTCATTCAATTTGTTTTCCACAAGATGTTAGTTAACATCAAAGTTATTCAGGAATGAAGGGATAAATCATAAATTATTAAGAGTATACGAATAAAAAATTATACAATGCAATATTAATGGCAACACATTTTGATGATGATAATGATGATGATGATGTTGATGATTATAAGATTCTTTAATTTGGGCAACATAGCTGTGACGAAATATTGATGTTAAAAAGGAAGAACAAACCACTTGATATTTATTGTTTTTGAGTAATGTAGACTTATTACGAGAGAACATAGCTGTGTCTAATCTCATTTCATTCACAGTAACTAATAGGTAGAAGCTACAAGTATAGCTAAGTCTTCAAATACTTTAGAAAACTGGTCATTATATTATGACCAGATGATACAAATATACACGAAACCTGAAAAAAATTGTATTTTGAACTGCTTCCAACACAGGAAACAGAGGAGAGCGCGTCTATCAGAGAGCTGAAATGATAAAAAAAAAAAGCACAAGAAGTATTCTAAAAGGCCTTAGTAAACGAGAAAACCACGAATACATTTCTGGAATTAAAAACCCAAATATCTAAAAATATTTTTTCAGAGACTACAGAATGCTAGAAAAACTATGTTGTTGTAGAATATATGTTTATGGAGTTCTAGCTCAACACAAATAGTGGGTGAAAGCAAGCACCAGTATAAAGTAGGTTGTTACAGTGTAATCCTACGGAATGATATAAACCAAACAAAGGACAAATTAAATGTAAACGTCAGATCGATCCCTGGCCAATTGCCCGAATGACTCTCCCGGACGTAACAGTATTGTCGGAATGGTAGCATATCATTATTGCCATGACAAGCATGCATTAACTGAACACTGGGAATCATTGAGATGATACGTGAAGTTAGCCTGATTTATAGAAAAGAAAATCTTTTTGTACTCCTGAGTAGGTGAAAGGGAGGATCGGTCATACATAATCATATGAATATTATTATCATAAAGAGAGGTAAATTAATAGTGTATGAATATAAGAATGAAGTATTCAGTAATAGGGTTAAAGAGAACAAATGCAATAAAACAACACAAAAATGAGGATTTATAGCATTATATACTCAGTGAACAGAAATGAAAAGCATTTTGTAAGAAACTTTAGTATTGAAAAAATATCCTTCATTTGTTTATATTAGTAGCAAAAAATGTTTTATTGCACTGTAAATGATCACCACGATGATAGACTAATGCATAACGTTATTTTGCTTATTTCATATCTATTATTGGGTGCTCTCTCTCTCTCTCTCTCTCTCTCTCTCTCTCTCTCTCTCTCTCTCTCTCTCTCTCTCTCTCTCTCTCTCATATTATAAGTGATGAGTTCACATTCTTTGCAATCTTTATCACCGTCGGAAAGTGAATGTGTAATAAACATTAAAATAGGAGAAAATTGCTTTATGAAATGACAAAATATTTTATCATTCACAAATAAGTTTCAAAGTGTCACTGTTAAATCATTTAAGCTTCTTTTTCTGACATCAAGCCTCTTTTCTGACATCGTGCGTCATAACTGGCACTACCTTTAGA
>NC_089741.1:65249610-65262110 GCF_040412425.1 Macrobrachium rosenbergii
CATTACATCTGCAAGACATTGAATTGTCTGACTGATAAATTCATGCCCCTTATCTGTAATCAGAACCTCTGGTGCCCTGTATCGGCAAATATTTCTTAGTCTGTATCTAATCTTCCTAAGTAACAAATTACCCTCTAATGCAAGCCCTGCAAAAGGCAGCTTATAACCCTTCCTAACTAATTTCCCTCTAAGAAACGCCTTTGCGTCTCTCAGAATTTCATCTTCATCTTGCTTAGCTTCTACCAAACTAATATCCCAATCTATGTTATCTCCCGATACACAACATACATGAGTACCTTCCTTGTCCGAAAAACTTCTACCAAGGGCATCTGCTATGACACTCTGTCTACCCGTTATATACTTCAGCTTAGCATCAAAATCTCTGATTGTCAAATACCACCAGGCTCTTTTTGGGGAAAGATCCAGTTTATTAAAAAGATCCAGCAAAGACTTATGATCCGTCAGAACATCTACTTGATTATCCAAAAGCAACATCTTAAAGTGAATGAGAGACGAGACCATGGCAAAGGCCTCTTTGTCTACTACCAACCATAACTGTTCATTATTACCTCGTGTCTTAAACTTCCTACTGTAAAATGCAATCGGATGGAGTCTTCCATTGAACTTCTGCATAAGGCATGCCCCTATACCATCATAACTAGCATCTGTTACCAACGTGAAAGGATGCTCTAAATCAGGAAACTTCAACATGGGGGGATTAACAAGGGCATCCTTAATTTTTTGAAAGGCAACTTGCTGTCCATCTCCCCATACAAACTGCACATCATCCCTCAGAGCATCTGTCAAAGGAGATGCCAGAATAGAAAAACCCTTCACAAATCTACGGAAAAATCCGGCCATCCCTAAAAAAGACCGAATCTGTTTCTTAGTCTTGGGAGTGGCAAACTCTACCATTGCCCTAACTTTACTGTATCATCATTCACTCTAACACTCTCTTTAGAAGTGACATGACCTAAATATATTATCTGCTTCTTGAGAAAATTACACTTGGCTAACTTTATCTTCAAACCCGCTAATCTAAGTCTTCTAAAAACTTCCCCAAGAACTTCTAAATGTTCTTCTACTGAATCAGTGGCAACTAGGATATGCATGTAGATGAACACCTTTTTCCCTAACAAACGATGGAAAACTGTATTCATTAGCCTAGTAAATGTCATCGGACTGCTCGTTAACCCAAACGGCATTCGTGTGAACTCATAATGCCCCTTTGGCAAAGAGAAGGCCGTGTACTTTCGACTCTCCTCTCTAAGTGGTACCTGGAAATAACCCTGCATCAGATCAGTTAAGAAGTATAACCTTCGCCCTCCTATCTCTACAAATAAATCTGGCAAACGTGCCACGGAGTAGTGATCAGGAATGGTGTTCTCATTTAGTTACCTAAAATCTACGCACACCGGACTGAACCATCCTTCGTAGACATTGCTAGCAACGGAAAATTAAAGGGTGATGAACTGGGCCTAACAATGCCTTCTTCTTCCCACTTATTAACCTCTTGCTCTACCTGTTCCCTAATCTTAAAAGGAATCCGATATGAAGGAACAAAAATAGGCTTAGTTTTGTCCTCCAAGTGAACCTTGTGTTCTAACACATTTGTTAATCCTAATTTATCCCCTTTAAGTGCGACTATGTCCGCAAACTCGGCCAGAACATCTTCTACACCCCTGGCATATTCTTTATAATCATCATTGGTTAACTGATCTCTAAACACTTGCCTTTTAGCTTGTAAATCTGCCTCTGAAAAAGAACAAAAATCCTCGACAACATTCACTGAATTATCTTCATCGACCCAGTCAACAAAGTCGATTGCATAAGTACCCTTCTGGTAATTGCGAACTGAATCATTGCAGTTTAGCAACTCCACCCAAGTATCCCCTGAACCCGATACACTATTTATAGAACCCGTAAACAAAACCCCCTTCAGCTTCTCGCTACATTCATCCACGCACATCTCTCTGGATTTATGCACCCCCTTTTACTCGAACTTTCACCATAGCAACCATTCCCAGACCAAGCACCACATCATCCGTCAACAGCCCCTTATAGAGCTTCCCATCCCCTGATACATGTTCAGCATTCACCCCCAGATCCTCATGCGTACCCGATCCATCGTCACCCACTACACTCACATCCGCTCCTTCATACGGCACAAACACCCCAGGCACGCCCACAATTATACTGCAGACCTCCATATAAACTGATATCTTTCGTCTCTGACACGCAGGATGACCCAGTAATAACATATTCCCCAAAGCACTCGCCCGTCTAACCAAAAATGGTTCTGTCAAAGATCTACCCCCGAGAGATGAATCTGCATCTATGTATCTCAAAATCTGTAACTTATTTGCTCGAGCATCGCATATAACTTCCTTAGCTGGTCTCAAAGAGCGATTGGGAAACATTGATCTGAACAAATCCTAATTAATCAAATTAATGGAAGTGCCTTTATCTATAAAGGCCCTTACATTTATACCATGTACAGACCCAATAACAACTGGCTTCGACCCTGAGGGTTCTCCCAGAAGTCCTATATCCCAAGAGACACCCACCCAGTTTTCCTTTACAACTGATCGGTCTTTAGACAATGTCTGCTGATCACAAAATCCCCTCGAAAAAATCGTGTGAGGAACTCCCATATCTGAGCTTCCAAAATTCTGAAATGCAGGCCTATCAATATACTGTCTCCGAGACGGGCAAGACTGCCAAGTATGACCATAACTCTTACAACTGCCACAATACTTAACACGGCGAAATCTCCTAATGTGTCCCTGCATATTACAATTAAAGCAATGACCCCGTGGGAACCTAGAGCTCAGGTCACCCATCGATCTTTGGCCATTCCGACTTTCAACAAAATCCTTCGGATCGCAGACTGTATCTCCGCGTCCTACACAACCATAAGCTGATCTAAGGAATCTCTGATCACTATTTCCTCTCCTCATTTTTGCCACTTTCTTCTTCATAAATAAATCCGTTAACTTATTCTTGGCTAATCACAAATACAACAAATTCCCAAGTCCTGTGAAAGTACACCCTTTACAGAAAAAACAAGAAAAATAAACCAGTTTCCCCTGACAGAATTCCCATAAAACACGAAAACTAGAACATTAAATCCCTTTACTCTAGCAATTAATTCCCAGAACTCGGAAGAAGGTACTAATCAAAACACTAATAAATCCAAAGGTAATTAAACCCAGAATCAAATCCAAAATTAACTAAACCCACAATTAAATTAAAAAAATTAATTAAACCCTTAATTAAATTCAAAACTAAGTAAGCCCAAAATTAAGTTCACAATTAAGCAAACCCATAAGTAAATTCAAAGTCCCATGGAAAAAAAGAAATTGCTGACTGAGCGCACAGCTGATTTGCCCTTTAGTAAGTCAAACCTACTTCACTTCTTCAAGGTCAAAAAAAAAAAAAAAAAAAAAAAAATCGGTCTTCGCAAAGAGAATGGACATCCACTCTCACGTATAGAATATGTAACTCGAGAGAGAGAGAGAGAGAGAGAGAGAGAGAGAGAGGTTAAGGGAAAGAATTCGTCCCTCCCCTCAGTGCAACACCTCTCTCCCCCTAAACTCATCCAAGGTCCCTGAAGTAAACAGAAAAAACATTGAGCGCACCACCTTTGCCGTCGTCAGGCAGAGAATTGCTGAATCAGCTCAAGCAACCCCACCCACTTTACATACACGCATGTATGTACCCAAAGTAACACACGTCTGTGTGTAATTATAAAAATAAGAAAAAAAATATCTCTAAATACTCCCCAACATGATTAACGCCCTATTAATCTCATAAAAACAACTTGTGGCTCGAGACGCATTACTAACGCACACAAAGACTTAGCACCTGAGAAAAAGACTGACTCATCAGAGTCGCTTGACATCCACGCCCTAATTTGAATCGCTGACCACAACAAAATCCTATTCTGAGATGCCAATACCAGAATAACTAAAATATGTCTCTTCGGAAGCGTATCCCTAACTCTCTAATTATCTATGTAAGTCTAACACCGCTGCCGACCACTGTTAACCGCCTGGGTTCGAGGGCCGTCTCTATAGTAATGTACCTGTTTTAAGAACAGAATTTAGCATCTCACCTTTCTTGAGATATTCCTGGAAGCTGTGGCCTTATCTGGGTCAGCAGATCCCTTCTCTTTTCGTCATAAGATTCTCTCTAATCCTATCTTTACACAAAGGCCTACTGGAATGAGACACTGATATAGAAAACTGTACTTTATTGATAAATCTAATGGAAGTAACTCTGCAAAGATTACGGTCATGAAATTGAGTGACTCACACTCCCTGTTAAAGGAACACATTACTATAGGGGGTACTGTTTCCCCAAACCATTATAGATATTATTTTACACCAAACCATAATAGTCAATGAACCCCTTTGTCATCAAGGAAAATAATAAGGTCGTAATGACCACAATACAAGTCATCTAGTCTGTAAAAGTAGTAACATCACTTCTCACTAATTGTCCTTCCAGGACAATGTTCGAGTTTCTTCAAAACAGAAGAATGTGTCAGAGAGGCACAACGGGATGTCACTGCAGCACTATATAAAGTCTGGAAAAAATAAGTGTTTATGAGTTGTGGTACTCACTTCTTATGTCCGCTAGATAAGGTATTTTCGCAGTGGTGGTACTTAAACACAAACAAGGCAAACACACACACAACACCCGTCGAAACCAGAGTCCTCCCATGAGTCCATATGCCTCCCGTCATATACTATGGGGGACCGCACACACGCACGCACATGCCCCACGAGAGCGACGCATTTCCGGTGCATTAGTTCAGTGACCGAACGAACACACATTGTTTCCATGTGCTTAAGACGCATTCATCAGATCCCAAATGCATACGTCAGACATTCCTCGCCACCGGCATCATTGCCTCTACAGCGAAAGCGCCCTGCCAGGTCATCGTATGTCTTTTCCAAAGGTCACCATCATGACTGTTACATATGTATATATATATATATATATATATATATATATATATATATATATATATATATATATATATATATATATATATATATATATATATATATATTATTACTGTATTCTTCTCCTGTACTTTTCCAACTAATTTATCATAAGTCTCATTTTGCTGTCCTACGACGTTCAATAAACTCCTCCCAGAACTCGTCTGCCGACGTAGTTGCCATGTTTCCCTTTCAGCTTCTAGCTGAAACTGAAGTAAATCCTGAGATCACGCCATAGACATGGAGGCTTCGGGCCACCTGGACTGAAACGGAAGACACGAACCTGGCAACGGTAGGTTGCGAGGTGGTCGGAGAGGCCGACGGATTCGCCCACTTTTGGTCGGAGGAGAACACCATAGATTAGGTCATCTGAACCAGAAGTTCAGATGACCTGATCCGGAGATTCTATCGTCTATGGGGTCCTTAAGATATGAAAATGGTCGCTTGGTCTAACGCGTACGATAACCACTAGTTAATTTTCCAGACAAAAGAATGTCTTAACCAAAGCTGAGTGAATTCTGCCATGCGTTTCAGTTACGTTATTGTTTTTCATCTCTCGTATTCGTGGCAATGTCGCCTTTTATTTAGTCCAGAAAAGTTTTCGCGTCCTCGTTTGATGAACTGTCTCGCTCGCTTTCTTCACTAAAGTTCACTAAATTGAGGATATGAATGCTCTATGAAAAAAGACATATTATCCCTCAAAAGAAAGATACAGAAAACAGAGGCAATAAAGTAGTTTCTACTGGTTCCTTTACCTTAAAGAGTCACATGGATAAGTGTTATGAGAAGCTAGTCTTTTGGTGACAAAAAAGCTGGGTCTGCAACGAGTTGAAAAGAAAGGTGCGGGGGGCGGGATTTGGCAAATTTATGCTCCCTACTTCAGTTTCTTCGTAAAAAAGTATTTTCTTTAAAAGATTCTCAAAAAGAAAATCGTGGCACAACAAGCCATCTCTAAAGATTTTCGTGTTTCAGTCTTTTTTTTTTTTCCTTTTTTTTAAGCATAAACGAACGCGAGGCTGTCACAAAATCCAATTGAAAACTCTGCTTTTTGCCTAAGAAAGAAAAGAAATTCATCACAGAAAATCAGAGGATTAAAATGAAAAGCAAACACTGAAAAGAGGACGCCCCAGAATAGTATTAATTATGCAAACACAGAAAATCCTGCTTTCAAAAGAAGACCAGGGCCAAGCATTGGTTGGTTCTCGAATCCTTTCAGCTTGGCTTGTGCAATTCCAGTGCGACTCACAGTCAGGGTCTTTCCTTCAGTCTATCTCTCTTTCCATTTATCTATCTCTATCTCGTTTTTTCATTGATCTCTGTTTTGACTAGCTTTCCACCTTCTATCTCCCTCTCTCATTTGTATGAGTCTTTATCTCATTTTTAAATAACTGATAGCTTTTTCTCTCTCATTCGTTCTATTAAAACAAAAGCAAACTTTAATTTTGCAACTATCGGAAAAGTACGATTAATAATTACCAAAAAATAAACACTAGAATCCACTATGGCGAAGGCGGGAGAAAAAGAAATGTACGAGCAATATGCAATTAAGGTTATATGTACTACCAACCGTAGCCTGAAAGTAGTAAATAATGTTTACGTCCATTACCTTCAGTTTTTCTCTTCTTATTCCAGTTGTTTTCTACTTATTTCAAATTTAGTCATTTCCTCTCCTGCCTACGGAAGGATGGACCGCCTTATGCAGCAGAACCCGTCAGTTATCCTACTCATTAAGACTGTTATTTAAACATGTTTCGTGACATATACTCATCCAGTCATTAAATGACATCCAACACCACTACAGCAACAAGATTACACAAACATGTTAAATTAATTCTATGCATAATTGTGGAGCTAAAATTTAGAGGTAAATTACTTCTTAATTTTCAATTCTTTGTATACAAAACATTTTTGTATCAGGTGAACAATTTGAAAAAGATACAATGCCTGCTTATTGTGATGTCAGACAAAATACCATTTAAAGGTGTCAAGTGTTAGCAAACTCCAATTAGTTATGATTAAAATTCGATGAGTTTAATTTTCGATGAGCTCTGTATATTTGATATAAGGTGATCCGATTATAAAAGTATGAATTGATGTTTTGGTTTCAACTACTTCCCATAAAGGTTTCAAGTTTAGTTTAATCTTAAAGTAGTGATCACTCCATTAGGAAGTCGACCTTGGCCTAATGATAGTTGTGCCGAACTTGGCGTTCCGTGTAATTTTTATTATCATAACTCAAAATGAATAAGTAAACATAGCGAAGAACACCATTATCTTGAAAGTGAGTTGGTTCAAAACAAAATAATTGCACATGACAAAGAAAAAAAAATTCAAAATAAAAAAAAATATATCAGCTAAGAGATGGCCTTAAAAATGAGTAATTTAAATTATACCCAAAAAGTAAAGGGTTAAGGCGCATGTCGCTCAAGGGTACGTTTAGCCCCGTTTAGTTCGTAATAATTTATCACGTTGACAGGAAGAAGTTTCATAGTTATACATATTAAGTGAAGGCGATAAAGTACCTGTGGTTGCTGGAGAGTGTGATGAGACGTCACAGCAGAAAAGGTAACAGAGGTTCGTTGTGCGAAAGGAGTTGATGGAAGAGGGCCAAAACTTTGGAAAAGGGACTCGGTAAACTGGGCAGTTTTATCGGAAGGACATAGGCCTTAGAATGGGGTTGAGGGAGGTGTGGGGGAGGGGCTGCTGACTTCTAGAAAAGAAAGATTCCTCTAATGAATGTGATAAAAAAAAAAAACATACTGCTTATAGGAATGCTATCGTCATCAGTGGTAACGCATAGATTTTCGGCATCATCGAACCATGAGCTATTTTTTTTTTTTTATTTCATGGAAACCAGAATAAGGACTCTAAGGAAATAAGGGAAATTAAATTGTCAGAATTATTAAGTGGAATAATTTCCTGAAAATGTAAATTTTGTAGTGGGAGAACGAGATGAGATCAGATTAGTCATCAAATGCCGGCTTTTTCTTGTTTACATTCACACTTCCTAAGATTCCGGTAGGCAACAGCATACTACTTTTTCCGTCGTTAGATATTAGGGTAGACATCTTTTATATTACCTAAGTTAATGCATCCATAACCAGTAAAAACGAATGGGCTAAGTGCCGAGCCTTGTTGCAAACCAACTCTAACTTCAAAAATTTCTCTTTTGCTAAAGGCTGTTATAGCTGCTATCCTTGTTCTTTCATATATCATTTCAACCAACCTAACCAACTTCCCTGGCACTTTCCTCTTTTTTAAACAACAAAACACTACCTCTCTTTCCCTTCTGCCGAATACCTTCTCTAGGTCTCTAAATGCACAGTATAACTTCCGGTTACCTTCCAGCTTCTTTTCCTGTACCTGTCCGTATTGAAAGCGTGCCGCTGACCACCAGTGTTCATAGTTACTCATAGACATTCTTTAAAACTTCAAAAAAAGTTCTGTCTGTCTTTTTCTTCTATAGTTCCCAAACTCCATTGTATCTCCCTTCCTTTTAAAGTTATTTACTATCGGACTTTCTCCTCGGTCATTTGGCACTATGCCCTCCTACTATATTGCTCTAAATAGGTCAAGTAACCATTCTTTCATTTCTGTACCAAGTGCCACAACTTCCTAAGCAATGGCAAACATCTTGAGTAGTAACCACTGAATTTCACTCCGCTTGCTTCTATGGGAAGAACGCCAGTTAAACGGAAAATTGTGTTAATCAGTTGCATGCATTCTGGATAGCGCTCATATAATCAACATTCCAGACGAGAAAGCAGGTTTGGCTAAACGTTCACTTGGCCTGAAGAGCGGAAAATCCTTCATAGAAAGCTGGAACCGGAACCGGTTGGGATTTCCAGGTCACCTCTCTTTCATTTAGGTTTGCGTTAATAAACGTTCATCTGTATTTCTCAAAGAGACAGACGATTACGATTACAAAAGGACGCTGGGAAACGGACCGGTGGAAAATTTCGCGGTTCTCTGGTCTCTGGTCATTTATTTAAATGTTGTCTGTATCATTGACAAAATTGCAAAAGATTTCACAAAGGCATTTAAAATGGGGTAGTCTCTCTCTCTCTCTCTCTCTCTCTCTATATCTTTATATATATATATATATATATATATATATAATATATATATATATATATATATATATATATATATATATATATTTATATATATATATATATATATATATATATATACATATATACATATATATATATATATATATATATATATATATATATATATATATATATATATATATATATATATATATATATATATATATATATATATATATATATATATATATATATATATATATATATATATCTTATATATATATATATATATATATATATATATATATATATATATATATATATATATATATATATATATATATATATATATATACATATATATATATATATATAAAGATTCTACTTATATATATATTTTATATATATATATATATATATATATATATATATATATATATATATATATATATTCCTGAGAATTAAACGTTATTCCATTTATAACAAAAATTTTTGTATTAAAAGGCTGTTAAATGTCAAATGCTTTACTGAATTCTATAAATATGGGTTAATTTAAAAATAAATTTCAAATAATATTTGCTGTGCCAGTCAAAAAAAGCAGAATATACCATGGCGCAGCTTTTTAAAAGCAATAATGGATTTAAAAAAATTAAACATTTATTTTATTGGCAAAGTTTCTAGTATCCGAGGGGTCATTGCAGAACAAGAATACACACCTAGACATCACTTAAGGCTTATCCTCATTTTAACACACCATCTTATATTAAAGGTATATTTTGGACTCATGTCAGACTCACGAGTGTTGATGCCATTTAGAATAAGAGCAATTATCCCAATGGAACAAGATAATAAGCTGCTAAGAGATTCGGAACAGAAAGATCACTTATTTCTGTTCCCTCACAAACAGAGGTAAAGATCGATAAATGATATAGTACTTGAAGAAACTTATATGAAAAGGAGGCCAACACATATGTTGTATTTATCAATCTTGGAAGGATTGTATGTTTTACCCGCTAGCTATTGGTTTTAATCACGAAGAATGTTTACAGCAATGATTTAAGCTTTGTAGTATCTGTACCTGTCATGAGGCTGCAGGCCAGATAATCCCAGTACGATCTGTCGATTTTCACAAAACAGCTTGGTACAAACGCTATTATTTTCTTTTATCGGGATCACCCAGGGTATGAAAGTTTGGTTTCCATTAACCTAAGCAAAACTTCGTCTGTCATTCAATGGCCATTTCCACCTTTGGCTCTTCGATCTTGATGGACATTGCATCTGTGGATCCACGCCTCTGGCATCCATGAGGATAGCAACGTCCAGGAACATGCATTAGTAAACAGACTGGTCTGCCGTCGACTTAAAGAAACCGAGTCTCTTTTAGCTACTTAAGGTGCACTTCTGCCTAGATTGATTAACAACCCTCATTTTTTTCATTCTTTGCTTTGCGATAAGTTTCATTAGGATCCAAAACCATTGGCGCTTTCAAGGGCAGCTATATGTCTAGGTTGTGCTCCTCAATGCGAGAGCAGTGACTGTAAATCTTAGTTTACCGACATAACTAAAGTTTTCCGCACGATTCAGTAGGCAGTAAGCATGACCGTTCAAACTAATAAGCTATGATCTTCATTGTTCTCACACGCGCGCTAAATCACAAAAAGATGCCGATCGCTTCCCTCTTCAAAAACCTTAAAAGAATTTTATGAGTTCCTTTTTCAGAGTTATCTTTTCGCTCTCAATAATAGAATCATGACCCTCTTCGGATACTCTTTGGGATGGCCTTAAAATGACATCAGAAACTTCCGACTGTCTTAGGCTGAATGTGGCGAAGTCCATTGCTGCCTCAGAGGTTTAATCCCCAGGGGAAGGACCAGGTCATGAATTCGAGAGTTTCCTCTGTGACGTCTTCCATTCCGAGATAGGAAACGAAAAAATGAAATACTTTCTTTCTCTCCATCCCCCAACTTTTCTTCCCCTTCCTCTCTCTCTCTCTCTCTCTCTCTCTCTCTCTCTCTCTCTCCTTGTAATGGGAGAAAGAATAAGTTTTCCATGATATTTTCTGTTTCGAAGAAAGAAATTGTTCCCATCAGCAAACTTCCCAGTCAACGAAGATGGAGAGAGGAGTTTTCCTTTAAAAGGAGAGCGTGAACTGAAATGGATGGCAATGGGCCAAAGCATATGAGCCTTTGCTAGATATCTAATTTAATTCAATACCTCAGGCAATCTACGCTGGCAGTAGTTACCTAGGCAAAGACTATGAAATCCCTTACATCTATCAACAAGACGACTTGATGATTCAGACCAGTTACCGGTTCCGGTGGATTAAAGTATCAATTTGTTGAGGATTGCCTTTAGAAGATGAATATAGATTAATTTTAGCTCATAAATGCATATTATAGTTTTTAGATATAGGTATATTTTAACTGGGTTGAATAGATATTCCTAGCACTGGTTTTGTAAGAACTGAAATAAATGCTTGCATCACTGAAGGTGCCCTTCGTCCCCAAGTGTGAGATACAGATACATGTACGTGGCTAATAAAGTTTCAATATCCTTTACGGATATCAGACCAGCAAAAAGAATCAGAGAAATAATTCCACATCACCAGTTTGATGAAGTCAAAGACTTGATTGCTATCTCGTATTGATTCAGCTTTATGTAACACGTGGTTTTATTCACGTTTCATTTTATGGCCTTTGTTGCCTTAGTAAAGTTCCTTTAGAAATATTATCAAAAAGAAGTCTATCAAGCAACTCTGGTCTTTGCTGCCATACCTAAAACAAAAAGGAACATTTGAGTTTTTTTTTTTTTTTTTTTTGTGCAGTTGGAAAACAAGAACGAATTCTCTTTCTTTACGAACACAGTGTTGCTTACCTGAACGGAGAACACCGTGCTTTTAGACATCGTTGGCTAAAATAGTGACAAGAATACTCAATGTTTTTCTACTGGATAATGATAGTTAAGGTCAATGCTCAAAATATAGACTAATCTAGTCCCGCATTAGGAAAGTAAAACGAAAAAAAAATTATTAACTAATCTAATAAGATTTTATCTTGGAAATTAGGTATAAAGTACAAGAATTTGTGCATTTCCACTTTCTTGACGTGACGTGATACTATACAGTAATAAGTAAATTACTTGAATTAGAAATATAGAGCCTCTATTTTTTTATGTAACATTTTCTATGATTGCCTTTTCTTTTCCTTCATTTCTCTTTCTCTCTATATCTATCGTGATTAAAAGTGAAATGGCTGACAAGAAAAACATTAGGCTTTCTCCACACTTCATTCACATTTTGATAAACCCAGCTTTTACTATTGAACAATAATGGTCATTTGTATATATTTTCGACTATTTAGATGTTTGATGTAAAAAGCCTCTGCCTTTAAGGATGTGTTTTTCGTGTCTTTTCAGATTTCAGGATTAAAGAATT
>NC_089741.1:65264610-65277110 GCF_040412425.1 Macrobrachium rosenbergii
TGGTTGAGTAGCTCTTGTCGATGGTCACTTTCACTCTGCATTTTCTTTGTTATTTTTCTGTTCATTTTCTTGTCCTGTACCTTCAAGTATTTATCTAAGATCTTTGAATACGGCAGTCCAAGTAAAGGATATAAATTACTTGATTGATAACCAGCAATGTCTTTGTTTTCAAACTTTGCTTTCTTTGACTCTCTTGCTTTCTGTACATTTTCAGCACTTCTCTTCAGATACGCCTTGCGTCTAGGCATTGTTTAGATGCACACACAAACAGATATAGGCTCAGGAGCAGAAAAAAACACATAACTTCAAGCGCTACAGACGACGCAGCAGACGACACAACGTTACTCTCACTATGACGGCAACACGGCCACTAAAAATTACTTACGTGATGGTTCATGTTTAAATACCCACCTATGCCTGCTTCTAAAGTTGCCATATGTTCCATTGATATTATTATTTAAATTATAGATTTATATATATATATATATATATATATATATATATATATATATATATATATATATAATATATATATATATATATATATATATATATATGTATATAAACAGCCAGTATACAAAATAAGTACAGGAAAGTATGGGGATGTGGTAACGACACTGATTTTGCTGGCTTACTAGTATGCGGTACTATATATGAAGTTATTATAGCCAATAGATCCAGACCTGTGTCTCAGCCTATGGGATTTCACGAAGGTGATGATGGGTCTACCTCACCTCTTGCAGACAACATTTATGTAAATGTAAGAAGTGATAGTTATGCACTTCTTAGTGTTGTGTTGAAGGCTGTATTTCTTTAACTTACATACACAAGTTCGAATCTTACTGGAAAAAGGTTAATGCTTCTTCATGTCAGTCTCGTTCGAGAAGTTAAAGACTAATTTATTATTATTAATATTATTATTATTATTATTCAAAATCGGTAAAATAATTATTTGAAGAAAGGCTAAATGATTAATTTGCAGATCAGTAATACATTATTATTGTGAATATTACAAAATCCGTATGCAATAAATTTCTCACACGAATGATAATTTAGTGGTTTATAACTACTTTAGATCTCTTTTCTATGACTTGTCTCCTTCAATAATATGCGCACTGGCTCTTTCCGGATAACAACATCAAGACACAGCAAAAAGGGGACTGTAGTTTGTTAAAGCCTAAGGCTTTTAAGTGTACTTTTTAACAGTATACCTAATTTTCGCCTCGTCTCAAAAAGAAAAAAAAAGAACAAGTAAAAAATGAGCAACTTTTCGGAGCAATCGAGTTTTCTGGACAGTGTATAATGCTGTATGAAACTTTCAGCCGTGGTGCATAAAACTCAGCCACGGTCCGGTGGTGGCCTCAGACACGGCCCATAAAACTCTTAACCGCGGCCTATGAAACTCAGCCACGGCCCATGAAATTCTTAGCCGCGGCCCATGAAACTCAGCCACGTTCCGGTGGTGGCCTGTGTTGTTAGTACCTACATCGGTGTCAAAAGTACGATTATGGCTAAATTTAACCTTAAATCAAATAATAACTACTGAGGCTAGAGGGTTGCAATTTGGTATGTCTGATGATTGGAAGGTGGATGATCAGCATACAATTTGCAACCCTTTAGCCTCAGCAGTTTTTAAGATCTTAGGGCGGACAGAAAATGTGCGGAAGGACAGACAAAGCCCTCACAATAGTTTTTTCTTTTACAGAAACTAAAAGAAAAGGCGATTATCATTCAGGCTTTCCTGACATTATATTCTCATCACTTTTTGGATACACTTGTTAATTCAAACCCTTAGATCATAATACAAGAGTATGAAGCAATAGCAGCAGGCTTCAAAACCGAATCCAGAGTGTCAGAACGAGGTCACCTTGCCGATCTCGTTGCATATTCTTTCATTTGGATCTAAGGCTTTGTACTGACAAGCGTATACAAAAAAGTATGAAGAATTCAAAATGTTAAGAGGGCATTGTATTTGTTACAATTACATGCATATCTGCAAAAACTGATCATTATATATATATATATATATATATATATATATATATATCTTATATATATATATATATATATATATATATATATGTATACCTTTGCTTTCTTTTGTTTCTGTATCTATGTTAGTCACTTGAGCCCAAGTGCAGTAATTTATACACACGATACGGCAGGTTAAGGTTACTCCATTTCATATTTTCTTCATTAATACTTATAAAGATCTTGACAAGCATTCAAAAATGGAATGGGTTTGAAATAAAGCTGTACTTATAGCAAAATTTCCTTTTTTCCTAATTATCGTTTTTAACACTGCAACTAGCAAAAGGAAATAAAGGTGATGACTTTTCTCATTTCTTTTAGCAGGGTAATTTAGAGGGGGCTGCGAAGTTCATAATTAATGTGATTATTCACAGGTTAATGTAATAATCAATTCACTGAACCATGCAACTGGAATATGGGGGGGACGTTTATTAACAACCAGGAATCTTATTCTATGAAATATGCATTTATTATAGATCCCATTAAGTAATGGAATTAGAAATTAGTGTAATTAAATATGTGGGAGATATATCATAAGAGAATATTTACGTTACAGAAATCAGAGAAATATATATTTGAAATAGAGTCCATTTTCACGGTAAATTAAAAGTTATGCGTCATATATACTGAAACGTACTACGGTAGGACTATAACTATTTAGCTTATGACAAAAAATATCACTGAAAAAAATAATTTTCCAAATTTTATGATTCAATTACAGAAGAGAAAGCCTTGTACGACATATGGCATATCACAATAAATATACAAATAATAAATTTCGCTGAAATTATCCGAGTTCCTTTTATACGGTCTCTCATGTATAAGCTTTACCTATTGCATGCATATGCCTACAAACTACGGTAGTAACGCTTTTTCTGAAACGCCAGTCTAGCTAGCTTAGTACTTATTTGGTGACCGGTAGACAATGGTAAAAGCCCACTATATATCAACACATTAAACATACTTTTCGGTAGGTCACTCAGCTGAAAACTTAATCATGATATATAACTTCATCTACTTAGGACAGGATGGTGACACCTTCAGGTAAAGTAAATTCTACTACAAGGAAACGTACATAATATGTATGTGTGTGTATATATATATATATATATATATATATATATATATATATATATATATATATATATATATATATATATATATATATACATTGATCGACAAAATAACGTTAAATTGTAAAATAAGCAACCGAAATACTATAAGAAACTGCCATTTCTTGCTAAATACCCGACGTGTATCTATTATTTAGATCTACCGAAAACTGTATTACCAGATGGGAATTCTTACATTCGATTTCATTCTGGCGTCAGGTTGTACTATTTAAGATTTTTTAGTCAGAAATTGTAGCCCTGGACTGTGAGAAAAAAAATCAGGGAGCTCTGGTATAAAGTCGAATTCTTGAACGTTATTATTGTTTATTACAATTTTTATACTATATGGAATAATGACAACCAAACATATTAAGATATTCTTAGCTGAAGACATTTACCTAAGTCTCAAAAAAAAAAAAATTCAACAATGATAATTATTAAACAATTATTGTGGCGGAGATGAACAATTTTCTGCGTAGTAAATTTACGATTATCGTATTTAGGATATATTTGATGAAACAAATTCTCTTTAACTGAAGACATTTTTATCATTATTCTTACTAGTAAAAATAATGTAATTTTTAGCGAAGTTTTATGTTTATTTACTGTATGTGAATGAGTTTACATGCATCGAAATAGAGAAAAATATTTAGATCGAAAGAAACTGATAACAAATTTTTATTCCTTTCCAGAGTTTGCTGCTCTGCTGCCTGGCAGATATTACCCGATATCCATGTAAATGAAAGCAACGAGTATTATTGCAATAACATTACTTCCAGCATAAACAATTTCATTAGCGTTTGCTATCACTTTCATGTTGGGCGAAATTTGCATAGATGTTAGTATTCCCTTCTAAATCCTATCTCGTATTTACAAATGGAGATATCCTGGGGAGAGGGAAATGCATGATTATGAGCAGGATAGTAGGAAGGTATTCACAAGAAAATTACGATATCTGTATTTTTTTAGCGCTGACGACCGTTGCATCGAGACGCTTGTTTGAGGTGGGAGAGTTTAGCTTGAAAGAATGACTGTTTGACTGGTTTTATTTTTAATTTATCATCACACAGACTATGTCATGTACGCATTAAGTCATTATTTTCTGGGATCTTCATAAATATCTATCTCATGCAATAACTTTAATAAATATCTGTAACAACCTAATGACAATCATATTTTGGGAGACAGATACATAGTTCAACAATAAATTTTTTTTTTTTAGTATACTTCAAAACAAAATGAATGACAACTGAAATGAACTGGATATTATATTGCATTAGATTATTGTTATTTTTAACATGTTCGTCTTTTAGTATGAACGAGATATAATGTTTATCTGTATTATACCGCCACCAACGAGGATTGGAGAACGTTATGTTTTAAACAATGTTGTTTGTGTAAAGGTGAACGAGTGTGCAAACTATCAGATTGCCTTTTAAAAACGTTGAACAGTATGTGAAGAATCTCGAGACAATCACCTTGAAGACTCTTTGCTAAGGAAAACAATTTTTAACTATGTTTTAACACTAACCTAAGATTAAGTTAAGTCATCCTAACCTCACAAAAGCATAGTCTCCCGATCTGAAGATATGCTAACAAAAGGGAAAAAACAACTTCAGAAACCTTCCGCTGTTCAGATACTTCACTACTTGTTAGTGCATGTATGGCTTTATAGAAGTACATGAATACAATTCAGAATATCTCATAGCTTCATATGGGTATTATTGCTCTGATAATTGAGAGAGAGAGAGAGAGAGAGAGAGAGAGAGAGAGAGAGAGAGAGAGAGAGAGAGAGAGAGAGGGAGAGCAGCTTTCACTTTACGTCTAAAACTAAATCGAGAGTTATTTGTAGTGCTACCAATTTCTGAAACACTTAAAAAGTTTTGGATTTTGCTAAGAGCTCTAACCTCTCTCTGTTTATTTAAGATATCCCTTAGCAGTTTGAAGCAAGGTCTTGCAAGGATCTTTCAAAAGCATAAAAGGTGAGTGGAACTCGGATGGAAGAACTTTTGATCTACTTTTGTAAAATTCAATCTTATTTTCTCCAGATAAGGGAACCAAGAACACTTGCAGAATTTAGAATATCATAGTGATCATTTTAAAGCTTATAAAGGTTTAGACTATTTTGCAAATATTTGAATTTATGTTATTGCAAAATAATATAAAGGAATATTCACATTTAAAGAAAGTTGTCATCGGTTATTGCCAGTAAACTTTACTTCAATTTATGTAATATAAAAAAAAAAAAAAAAAAACTGAGGAGACATAATTGGTTTGAATTACTGACAGTTTAACTTTGATTTTCATTACAGACACTTGTCTTAAATTAGCCCTGTTTCTGCTGTCTTTTTAAATGCCGTCACAAGCCAATGTCTATAGTTTTTCTGCAGACCATGTTACTGGCCTCTTCGTCTTCATCTTCAGACAGAATCGTTCTAACGTTTCATTTATCATTCACATTGTTTTTTTTAACTTTTCACTGCCAGGTCTTTACAAATTATTAATTATTCCTCTGAACCTGATGACAACGACCAATTTCTACAATTCCTTTCTTAAATTATTCCTTGTGTACCAAGAGGATAAAACAAGCGAGTACGGCATAAAGAAATGTATCATATGTTTTTTTTTCATCAACAGAGAGAGAGAGAGAGAGAGAGAGGAGAGAGTTGGATCGAATAAAAAAATAAATCATTGGGAATTTTCAACAAAGAGTAGTTTCGGTAATATAAAACGAATTATAAATTAACTGGAGTTAAGGTCATTGGAGAGAAAAAATAAACTCCTAGCAAATCATAATGTCTAATCTAAATGGTTATATTACTTTCTGTGTACAAAACGAAATGAAACACAAATCTGTAGGGTAAGGTTAAAGTTCACAAACCATGCAACCAAACTCTAACCACACCAAGAAAGGGTGACTCTGTCGTTAATGAATTCATGTATTTTCATCTTAGGTTACAACGTTGGGTAAAGAATATTAGATTATCTTTGTCTAAAAACATCTGAATATTGCTCAAGTTATTCTTTTTTTATTGTTCACTTTCAGTTCTACTTTCCATTTGATATTCAAGCATCGTTAACTACAGTAGATTATGTTCACTAACTTATTCCCATAGGCATGTAACATTAAAAAAAATCTTATATGTCTCCAACTGTTCCTAAAAGAGTAGGGAAATATTATCTACCCGCTTGTATGAACATTTCAGTTCCATATATGAAATTCCGATTAACATAGTCATCCGATTTTTACAGGCGAAAAAATTCTTTGGTCCAGATTTAGAAATCGTTGTGATATTTATCACTTAATTGTTTTGGTGAACGCCACAAATAATGTTCTTTGTAAAAGAACAGAAATGATTATAATTCTTACTGACTACATATATTTGCATAATATACTTTTGAAGAAATTCTCTCTCATATTGATAACAAAATAGTTTATTGTTGACATTTCATCTCTGAAGACATGAGATCGACACGAGTGGTACAAATGAGATTTGTCTCCTGGTATGCCTTTGGAATATCAGGATCTCTGATTAAGGAACTTATCCAAAATGTAAGGGATTCCAACAGTATCCGAGATAAAAGCATGACCAGCACTAATTAGTTTACACGTATGAAAACACGTGTTATATATATATATATATATATATATATATATATATATATATATATATATATATATATATATATAATATTTATATATATATATATATAAATGAACATATATATGTGTACAAGTATGTTCCTCACTTTACTTTGAAATGCATCAAGCAATTTCAACAAACTTAGTATACATATGACTTTACCATCTGGGGAAAGAACACTGTGGTGGTAAATCACTGGCACCGAAGGGGTTTTGTGGGAAGTTATGGTGTAAAATTACAGAAAAGGACAGAGGCTAGTGTCTAATTCATAGTTTTTGAGGTTACTGAGATGAATAGTGATGATTCTGATGCCCTTTGGGCCCAAGTTCAGCCCCATAGGGAGGGGAGGCGGGAAGTGGTTGACATGTAAAAATAACCGAAACGACAGATATTAGTGTCTAATCCATCATTTTCAAGGTCGCTGAGGTTAATAGTGACACTCCCGATGCCCTTCAAGTCCAGTTTGAGCCCTGATAGGAAAGCGGGGGTGAGAAGGAGGTTGGAAGCTGGTGACATGTAAAAATAACCGAAACGACAGATATTAGTATCTAATCCATAGTTTTCAAGGTCCCTGAGAAGAGTAGTGCACTCCCAAACCCCTTTAAGTCCAAGTTTAGCCCTGATAGGAAGGGGGTGGGAAGGGGGCGAAATCTAAAAATAACCGAAACGGCAGATATCAGTGTCTAATCCATAGTTTTTGAAGTCGCTGAGAAGAGTGGTGACACTTCTGATGCAGTTTTAGTCCAAGTTCAGTCCCAATAGGAAGGGGGGTGAGTAAAGGTGGGAAGCTGGTGACATGTAAAAATATAAAAATAACTGAAAACTACAGATATTAGTGTCTAATCCATATTTTTGAGGTTGCTGAGATGTACAATGAAACTCCTGAAGCCCTTTAAGTTCAAGTTCAGCCCTGATAGGAAGGGCGGGCGTGAGAATGGGTGAAAAATAAAATGTCATATATGACAGAGATTAGAGTCTAATCCATAGTTTTCAAGGTCATTGAGATGAATAGTGACACCCCCAACGCCATTTAAGTCCAAGTTCAGCCCCAATAGGAAAGAGGGGTGAGAAGGGGTGAAAAATAAAATGTAAAAAAGACAGATATTAGAGTCTAATCAGTAGTTTTCGAGGCTGCTGAGATGAATAGTTACACTCCTGATGCCCTTTAAGTCCAAGTTAAGCCACGATAGAAATGGGGGGTGAGAATGTCAAAAATGCTGGGCAATGTAACTGTAATTGAAGCAATTATCTTAACAGGAAAGGGAGAGAGTGTGAGAGAGAGAGAGTAGAAAGGGTGTTGGGAGAAGAGAGAGAGAAAGAGAGAGAGTTTATCAGTTGTCATTCAGAATTTTCCCGGGCACCACAGGTTGCTTAGCTAGTATGTATATATATATATATACATACATACATATATATATCTATACATATATATATATATATATATATATATATATATATATATATATATATATATATATATATATATATATATATATATATATATATATATATATATGCTGCTATATATATATATATATTATATATATATATATATACTTTTACTTATTTATTTATTCATATATATCATCACTAAGAAGATGATGTCCAAAAGATATAAGGGAAACGAACACCTTCCCCTTAACTAGCCAACTGGAGTAATGGCAAACTATTCAGATGCTAACTTACTAAGTCTTTTCAGAAAGAAAGATGAAAAAGCTCACACTTGAACTGCCCGTTAACTGGAAATATATTTGAAGGTAAAATGTAAACCAGCAACATCGAATATACATACATATATATATATATATATATATATATATATATATATATATATATATATATATATATATATATATATATGCTATGTGTGTGTGTGTGTGTGTGTACACACACACACACTGTCAACCGGAAATATACTTGAGGGTAAAATGTCATAAACCAGCATCATCGAATTCGGCAAACAAAAACCCATAATGATCATACCTTCCAATCAAGTCTAATACAACTATTATTAATGATAATGATAATAAAAGAGATTGAAAATGAATGGAAAAATAGCAAAGCAGCTTATTATCTTGATGATATGCCAGATGACCCACCCAGATAACAGTGTGTAATTAACCATATTAAATATGTACAAACCGGTTTCATTTAAACTAATGAGTTTCGTAGCCAGTGGGATTGAACTAATTATGTGAACAAGGTTATATAATCGTACTGTAATTTTAAACATGATATAATTATACTGCAATTTTAAATAAAGAATATTTACTATATTTTTATCAGTTAAGAATGAAATTACGATTGTTCATCATTTTATGATTTTATGACTCTTATTAAAAAAAATCTGTTTACTTCGCAAAGAAAATTATCATTTTTGATTTTAATTTTCCTCTTGAAAAATGAATCATGCAAGTCAAGTACAATCGCTGCTTGAATATAAAGACTTGCAGTAGACATTTGCATGACACCATTGCGGCTTTGCAGAGGAACGTTTCCAACAAGGAGGTTGAATCGAGTGGAGATGTCACAGGTCAGTTTCCCTACACTAATCCGTGAAGCCACTAGGACTTGCGGACACACTCTCAGTGTAGGTCAGAAAGGACCAGATCCTTTGCCCGCCTCATGGCCGTCTCACTTTCTTATTATTTTTTCATCATAAGGAAATTAAAATTCTATATTAACAATGAAATATACTCACAAAACATTTTATTAAGACAACATACAAAAAAAAAAAAAATACACGTTATAAGTAGCAGGAAAGACACAATAGAAATAGTCAATTCTCCTGAGGATAGAACTGCCTAATTGTGTTCTGTTTTTAGAACTATCAGATGTTGTCGGTATGTGAACTGATCCTAATGGTATGCAGTTTCCACGGAGTTCAACTTGCATGTCAATATGCACCAAAATCCTTTTGTATGGCGCAGAAAACTGACGGACTGTAGGATTGTTATTGCATCCTCCCATGCTTCTGACTTGACTGGAAAAGGTTCTATGTGATCCTGGCTCATTTTATGTCATAAAAATTTTGAATTGTAGCTCAGGACGTCCAACTAAATTATCATATAAGGTAATTAAATTACGCATAGAAACTAGAGAGCCAAGGAAACAGGTTTTGCTATTTGAATTAAGTTCTCTGATGTACTCCTCAGCTTCAGGCAAAAAATCTTTGATCTTTTTCATTTTTTTTTCCTGCAATGGCTTTTTAAAGTCAAAAGAGCATAAATTTCTCGCATTCATGATGTCAAATAGACGGTTGAAAATTGTGACGAACTTAATTGTTGCCTCGCATCCTCGAAATTCTCTGAGGTCATTATAAAGAAAAATTTTTTAGGGATTTTGCAACTGATTCACTGAGTAGTTGAAATGCTAGTTTAACATTCATTTTTTTCTTTGACCAATCTACATTATATGTAGATGCAAATCTTCATTAGCTTGCATATCGTGCAATCTTTCTATTTATATCCATTTAATTGACTTGTTTTCTCCATCAATAAAATGTTACCCGCCACCAAACGAGTTTCTTACCAGCTTCAACATGTGACAGGGATCAGAGAAGATGCAAACTGGTTGCTGAGTCATTGGCTGTAGGAAGAAAGTTTTTAAATTATTATGGTGTAAACAATATCCCATTGTTTTATCATTGCAGCAATGCTTGACAGACCATCAAATGTCAATGATATAAAAGTAACACCAGTTAGAGTGAAGCCTCCTTAAACATTGCTGAGTCAAATTTACTCGTTCATGAGAACCAAGAACCTGCAATCAAGAAATAGCCAATACAAGAGCCTCTCTAGCTAAGGGAATGCTATCATTACCTAATTCTGTGCTCATATCAACAAACCCGTAACATTTTTTCCATCCCATTCTACCTGCTGTTTGATTGCCATTTCATCCATGATTAATGAACAAATTAGAGGGTTGCCCGTTTCCAATGATGCGTCAGCTTTCATCTTTAATGCTGTAAAAGAGAGATTCGTGAATCCTGGGTGGCCATCTACCTGCTGATACTCTTCAAAATTGTTCTAGGGTACGGTAAACACGTGTCAAACATTTTCCGTACATAGCGATAGGCATGCCGGGAATAAAAGTGAAGGGTGAGGGCAAAACTTCTCAGTCCTGGAAAATACTTAACCCCAGATGGAAGATTTCTGTTCTTTGCAAATTGCCTCTTAAAAAGATCTAGCACGCCACCAGCACACTTCTCTAATACGTCCAAACTAGTGGAACACATGAAAGATATCCTCCTTATTTAACATAAAACATTATTCAAATCATTATTCTTTTTGACAAGACAACGTTTAGATTGCTGCAATAGTTTTATGTTTTTTCTTAATGGGCATACCTGAGCTTGAGCATCACTGAGTTTTCGCATTAAACACACAACCTCCGTTACAGTTATAGAATTTCACTTGCAGAGCCAAGTGAAGGCACGTGATCCCCTAACCGGCGCTCTTTCGGTTTTCTTCTAGGCGTTTCTTTTATCTTGAGATGACCAGGAAAAGATTCAAATATGCTCGTTATAGCCGCAATGTGTAATGGGACCTTGGAGACTACCGATCAAAATCTTCCTCCTTGAAATGCATTGAAACAATCGGAAATTCTTGTTTGGAGAAGTTTTCACGTAGTGTCGCTGGAACCCATTTTTTCCTAAGATTCTCATCTTTTGGGAAACTGCAAGCCAAAACATAAAAAAAAAGAAAACATGTAACTTGCAGTATTGTGCGTTTGTGAGTGTGTATGTGTGTGCACTAGCTTACAAAGATAAGGTTTTAAATGTATGTGATATCCCCATTATAAGACTATTTTCCCAGTTGCTACTGCATCATTTTACAAAATGTAATAACGGTGGAAGCAACTGAAAATGTAAGACCCTAAATGCTACTGTACAGGCCTGTACGGCGGGAGGGGGGGTCAGGGGGTCTGAACGACCACCTCCCTCAAAAAAAATTTATGAGTCCATATTTTCTGCACTATCCTTTTCATTGAACTGTACTTATAAGTAATAAATAACAACTTTTTGTTTTTTTGGCAAGTCTTCTTTTTATAAATTTTATTAGTAAACATTAACATAATTTATTCTTTAATAGTAGGACATACAAATGATAATGGGAATATCCATACAGGCCACCATATTTGTAGATTTTAGACAGCATGCCCACTTTTTCATCTTAACATTTTCAAGTATTTCAGCTTGTATATACTGTACCTATATATGCAACGACATATATAAAAGAAAAGGTCCATTTTCGGGAAAAACGACCCCCCCCATAAAAAACTCTGGGTACGGGCCTGTTGTAATATCCAAATATGATACTGTACTTGGTATCACTACTTATTGCAGGATACAGGGGCAGTGTGTTACAAGTGAACGAGGTAGATATACTTATCACTAACGTAAATTATTAAATGAAAACGTGAACTGCTTGTTTTCTAGTACAATTTACATATTGTCTTCGCTGTCTTTACAATGAATATAAAAAAAAATGAAAAGTAAATTTTCATGTAGAGTTAGTCTAATTATTCATGCGCTGGTTCTCTGTCTCCGGGGTTTTAAAAAAATGTGCAATAGTTATAGCCTACACAAACTTACCGATGAAATGTAACCAATGGATTTAAGGTATTGCCTAGTCTTTGAGTGCATCCATATACAGCACACGAGCTAGACATCCTTTAAATCAATGAAAAAAGAGCTTATGTTCTTCCGAAA
>NC_089741.1:65282110-65297110 GCF_040412425.1 Macrobrachium rosenbergii
TGGATAAACTCAAGCAGTTAAGCAGTTCCACAGTTGCTGCTCATTCCTCAGAGGACAGCTCAGCCTTGTTCATCAGTGCAGCCACGCCCCATGGTGGATTCTCTGGACCCCGCATCTCGTTCGCTAATATTAACGACTTTTTTTACAAAATGTGTCATTTTAGGAATTCAAAACATAGAATGTATATCTATCATAAATGGAGGGTTTTGAAAAAAGGACGAGCTGAATCATTCCAAAAGCAGCCATGATACTTAAGGATGATGTGCTTACCCAAACTTCCGACTTACTAGATGCGAATGCCATATTCGAGCAGATCTACTGTCACAGCCAGTGTATTCGTAACTACATCAGAGAAAGGAGAAAGCAGCAACATAACTGGCCAACAAGTGCATGATGTCTTAAAAAATTTATGAAGAATTTAGAACCATGCTTGACTCAGGGAGATGCTATAACCTGACTTATATTTCCAAGCGCTGTAATGGAGAGCGGAGTAATGATCAAACTCATTTTGAGTACACAAACAGGGATGTGATTATGTACCTAATCCATATGTTTGGTGGGGATGTCTCATTTTTTGTCCCAACCGGTTCAAAAAAATTATCATTGTTTTCAAGCCAAGTGCAGTCGGGAAAGAGCCAGAGAGAAGTGAAAGGTCTTTGAACAGGGAAACATTAAGATAGTGTGGTACAATTTTGAGAAATTGTGTTATTAACGAATACTTTGAGCAGAATGACAGGTTTTGTGATGCCAATGAACTGGAGAAAGCATATTCTGACATGACAATTCCCACTGACGTTGCAGACTTTTTCTCAGCTCTTTTTGATATTGATATTTTACAAAGTGACAACAATGTTGATGGTGAGCCTGAAATTTATGCAGTGAGTTACACTAGATCTTCCAAGATGAAAAAAAGTACTATCTGTATATCAAATAATCTTTTATACCGTAAATAATAGTAAAAAGCAAACTTCATTGCACATGTTGAACTCTGAAGTTATTTATAATGTGTTTAGGTCAAAAACGCTTTTCTCTAGTCACAGTAGGTTTGGACTAGCAATTAGTAATGATGAGCTACTCCGCTATAAGTCTGATATAGCATCATTTGTTACAGAGGCAAATCATGGTCAGGTCCCACTTCCAAGTCATTCCAACCCATCAAGCTTCAGGTTGGGGGCCTTTGATAATTTTGATCATGAGTCAGTAACACTATCTGGCATAGGAAGACGTCATGACACTGTTATGATTCTCATGCAGGGCAAACTTCAGGGAGTGACTCTGAATAGTAAGCCTAAGATATCGGAGAGAGGTGTCACCCACAGAGAGAGGCAATTCACTCAAGAGTTAGGTTGTCAGGCTTTGTTTCCTTACATGAAAACTGCTAAAAGCCCAAGCCTTCCAACAACCTATGTAGTTCCAGAAGAACTGTACAAAACAGACAAATCACATACGAAAAGTGTCCATAAGAATGACATAGCTTGGAGTATTAGTGGGATGGATCTCTCATGTATGGCAGAAGGTGCCAAAGAAACAACTACAGACCAAACAATGCCCTCTTGGAGTGCCTTTAACTTTTATTACTGATGAGAATGTGTGTCAGAAGGTTGTAGGTTCCTACCAGTCCTTCTCCACCCTGTTATGGAATATGGCACAGCATTAAAAAAATTCCAGAATATTTTAAGCCAACTAGACCAAACTTACTTGCCACTGGTATGTGATGAGGGGGTGTATCACATTACCCGTGAAATCATCATGAGCAAATCATTTGAATTCGACAACGTGGTGTTATGTCTGGGCTCCTTCTATATGATTAAGGTAGTCATGGGCGTGATAGAAAAATTCGTTAATGGCAGTGGAGAAGAAACAATATTGGTAGAGTTTTGGACAAAAACTTTATCCAAGACTCAATTTGTATAACTCAGTCATTTAAATGATTATAAAAATGCATGAAAACTTCATACTTTATTACAATAAGACATTGTGGCATTGTTGGTTGAGTTATGATGAATAGCAACCTCCGTACGATGAGTGACGAACGAAAGGTGATACACATGCCAATGCGAACCTTCGATGTTTTATCAGCCCAGTTATCTCAGTTACTAAATATAAAATAAAATAATCTACGTAACTATGAAGGGCAGTATTACAAATGTTAAAGCAAACAACTGATATTCGCATAAATGAAATTAAACATCAGGACAAGGAAATACTTATGAAATTAAATAAAACACTTTTCTATTAACAGAATCATTCAATAGTCCCAAAAAGGATACACTTTTCTCCGTACCCACAAAACTTCTTAAATTACGTAAGCAAGGAAAAACATTATGAACACCGAAGAATGAAATTCATTGAACTTAAAGAACACCTTCACAAATTACGGAATAACATCCACTTTAAACCACAGATTTCTAGGACAAACTATGATAGGTCGTAAACACGGAAAAAATCGATTTCAATTAAATAATTAGGCAAACGAAATATTCTTTAATGCTAGTTTAATCCCTGCAAAAACTGTATCTAATTCTTTGGGAGACATACCTCAAATTATACACTATCTCTATTAATCTACTGACGGATGATACTGCTGATTTATAGAAGACGTAACGATGTCTGGTAATAGCAGAGATGATGTTAAGCATGTGGTTGACTTCCCATGCAGGTAGGCGTACGCTGATGGACCTTTACACAGCCATAAGATGTCGACAAGGAACTGTATAAACTCTCGAATTCCATTTGTTAAACGATCCGGCTTAACATGGGTATGCTCAAATATAATCCAGAGAGGAAGTGAGAAATTTTAAATCAAGCTAACTGCCCTTTTGTCTGCTGCTCGTAAACCACGCCTATGCTGCTGCCGTCTGTGGTATAGGACTACGAGCAGTTATTGTGCTTAAACAATTAAACAGCTGAGGCCTCATATGATAGGTATTTTTGTCTCAAGATAGAATTTAATATATTTTACATAATTATTACTAAAAAGAGAAGCTATATATACATATACATATATATATATATATATATATATATATATATATATATATATATATATATATATATATATATGTATATATATATTTATATAATATATTTACATATATTATTATATAATAATATAATGCTACCTATCATAGTATATATGTATATATATATATATATATATATATATATATATATATATATATATATACATATACATATAACAACATATATATATATATATATATATATATATATATATATATATATATATATATATATATATATATATATAGTATATATATATATATATATATATATATATATATATATATATATATATATATATATATATACATATATGTATATATGTATATATATATATATATATATATATATATATATATATATATATATATATATATATAGAGTATATATATATATATATATATATATATATATATATATATATATATATAT
The DNA here is from genome assembly GCF_040412425.1 of Macrobrachium rosenbergii. Classification (NCBI taxonomy): domain Eukaryota; kingdom Metazoa; phylum Arthropoda; class Malacostraca; order Decapoda; family Palaemonidae; genus Macrobrachium; species Macrobrachium rosenbergii. The sequence goes on from NC_089741.1 coordinate 65,285,567, forward strand.
GATAAAAAGAAGAACAAACCTATATAATATATATATATATATATATATATATATATATATACATATATACATATATGAATAAAGATCATTAAAGAGATAATTGTATATAACTATTTATATATATATATATATATATATATATATATATATATATATATATATATATATATATAAAATATATATATATATATATATATATATATTAAAAGAAGAACAAACCACCAGAATAATTATAAGTTGAATAACAGTATAATAAAAGTTGGAAATCTGTATCAAGAAAATGTTATATGAAAGTTTCGTTCATGGCAGTGGAGAAGAAACAATATTAGTAGAGAGTCTAGTACAAAACAACATGGCAAGATTAGCTCTTGATGGATCACATTATACAAGGTTATTGAGGGGTTTGTTCTTGCTCTCTGAATGTATAGAAAGGCTAAAGTAGGCAAAGTTCTTCAAAGTGGAAGGCACTGAGAAGTACAGGGTTGGGCTTGAGCATCTAAGACTGTTGAAAAACTCTGTAGCAGAAAAGAAGAGGGAGGATAGCAAGGCTCATTTGGAGGCATTTATGTCAAACTCAGAAGTCATGGTCAAAGCCTTTGATAAATTTAGATGTCAGAGTAGTGCAGCATCAGAGACTTTTACTTTCTGGGATCACTTCGTCAGAATGGTGGCTATTCTAAAGGAATTCGTTAGGGCAAACCGTGAGAGAGATTGGAAACTTCAACATTGAACTTTGAACCGGTTGGGACAAAAAATGAGACATCCCCACCAAACATGTGGATTAGGTAAACATTTTCATATCCCTGTTTTTGTACTCAAAATGAGTTTGATCATTACTCCGCGCTTCATTACAGCACTTGGAAATATAAGTCAGGTTGTAGCATCTCCCCGAGTTCAAGCATGGTTCTAAATCTTTCATAAAATTTTTATAGATATCATACTTCTGCTAGCCAGTTGGCGTTGACGATGATTTAGTTGCTGCTTTCTCTCCTTTCCTGGTATAGTTACGAATACACTGACTGTAACAGTAAAGATCTGCTCCGAATATGGCATTTGCATCTAGTAAATCGGAAGTTTGGGTAAGCAGATCATCCTTAAGTACCATGGCTGCCTTAAGGAATGATTCAGCTCGTCCTTTTTCAGAAACCCTCCATTTATGATATACATTGTTGTATTTTGAATTCCCACAAATGACACATTTTGTAAAAAAAATCTTGTTACTATTTGCTGGCAGAGATGCGGGGTCCATAGAATCCACCATAGAACGTGTACTCCTTTGTTGAACAAAGGCTGAGCTGTCCTCTGGGAAACGAGCAGCAACTGTGAAGTCTTTGCTTAACTGTTTGAGTTTATCCAGTGTTTTCTTGAGGGTATACTGTTTATAACATTCGTAGTAACATGGTATAAGAATTTGCCTTTGTCCACTTGCCTCAGTCTTTCAAAAACTACGCCCTCTCTCACTTCCTCTACTTCAATGATACGGGTCCTGCCATTCTCTGTGCTGTTAGTTTCACATTTATCATAAAATTTTTGGCAGATTACGCATTTCTTTGGATCGCAAGGTCCACTTGAGTATGGTGACTGTGATGACCTTAATATTTTCTTTGGTGCGCCAGAGTCAGACATTCTTCCCTGAAAAAAAAAAGTTATCCCAAAGTTTTAAATGAACAATATATGAACAGAGAACATAGAATAAACTGGACTGATTAATTTTTGTATGCTTACTGCCATCCCTAAGAATACAAATTACGGCATATATCTCTTATGACTCAGTACGTTGATCCGGTATATATTCCATTTATTGATTGCTACATAGGGGTTAAAGCAAGTTGAAAAGTTTCCCAACTAATTTCAAAAACTTGCCTATTGTGTACTAACCAAAATGTAAAAGCATTAAGTGTTCAATCTTCGTCTATTTTTCACAAATATTTGATTATAAAAATTCATAGATTTTATTTTCTCATCAGGAAAGGTCATACTTTGACCTCTCGTTATCTTGGTTATTGACCAATATTTTTATGATGATTGTATTCATTAAACAGATCATTCTTTATTCTTTATTTTGAGAGGTGAATGAGCTGTGTAGACCAGTTCATTGCTAAGTTATTGCAATTTATGTAACCGACACATGTAAAAAAAAAAAGGGAGTTATTTTGATTTCATCAAATTCAACGAGAACCCTGAATAACACGACAGCTGCCGGGTTTTGGAAGTCTACCCTCGCTAGAAAGGTGTCTCAGTGGACCCTCTAACTAAATCAAGCAGGTGATTTTCTCTTCCCGTCATGCATGCAAAAACCCTTGGCTCCAGGAGTACATAAAGATAATCTTCCATTCAGACCTACTATCTCATGTGCCGCAGCTTTCAATTACAAAATTTCTAAGAGGTCAGCCGGTCTCCTTTCCCCATTCTTAGGCACATTTTCTCCCAGTCGCATTAAACATTCTGAAGATTTCTGTCACAAATTCAAAGAAGCAGATATATCACTTTCACTTCACAACATAAACTTTTAAGCTTAGATGTAGATTCCAAATTCACAAAAGTACCAGTACAGGACGCTTTACAGTTTTTGAGAGAAAAAATTGGCACCCTATTCAGATCATATCCCACTAGCCTTGTATAAAATAATAAAGTAAGTTGAATTATGTGTATCAATAACGTCTTTTCATTCGGGGGATCATTCTATATACAAAAATTCGGGTGCGGCATGGGCATCCCTTTAAGTCCTGTTTTAGCCAATTTATACATGGAATATTTTGAAACTATAATAATAAATGCAATAAAACCTAAAGACATGCTGTGGATGAGATATGTAGATGACATCATGACATTTTGGGATTATATATATATATATATATATATATATATATATATATATATATATATATATATATATATATATATATATATATATATATATATATATATATAACATATATATATAATATATATATATATATATATATATATATATATATATATATATATATATATATATATATATGTATATATATATATATATATATATATATATTTATATATATATATATATATATATATATATATATATATATATATATATATATATATATATATATATATATATATATATATATATATATATATATATATATATATATATATATATATATATATATATATATATATATATATAAGTTGACTACTTAGAATGGTAGAAGGGGATGATGCCTCAGATATTAGGCAGAAGAAATAGTATTTCTAAGAAAAAAAAAATAGACCTCACTCTTTCTCCTCCCTCGCATAGGCAGAGAAGGAAAATAAGAAAAGTGTAAGAAGAGAGTCAAAGCTTTCAACTGTCACCGAAAGTGGAATTGCATTTTCTCCAGGAGGACCTCTTACGAGGAGAGAGAAAGACTGGGGAAATCTCGAGAAGATTTGTCTGTCAAAGCCAGGATGGGGCCTCTATTTCTAATCACGATGATAAAACTATTTTTATTAAGATTTGTAGGTCAAAGCTAAGTTTCAGCTGACCTATGCAACACGATTATTTTACTGATGATTTGTAACTGGATGTGGGAAAGGAAAGTCACCCAGATTTCCAGCAAATATCAATCTCTACCCATGATTACGCATTTATCTGTCATTGCTCAGGTGGTTGACACCGTAGTTACCCTTCATTAATCAAAACTTATAGAGAATATTTCTGCCACAGAGATAAACTGGAGATATTCCTACAAAAAATCAGTATTGAATATATTTTGACTTAGGAAAGAAAACGTATTACGAAGGTGTTTGCTCAAGTAACATTGAATAGCGTTTTCTCAGACTATTTGTTCCTGTATAAAAAAAAAACCGACAAAATAACACAAAACGTCAAGTTATAGACGAGATTTCTTCCTGAGATACTAGAATACGTTATCCGAACCGCTTTCAAAGCTAAAGTAATGTAACGAGTTTTCTGATAAATCCTGAGAAAGGGCAGCTGTTTCAAAGCCGCAATATGAAAATGAAATAGAATCAGTTTGATACAAAACGAAAGATAGGCTTCACTCCGGGAATGATCCGGTACTCAGGTCGAAACGTTCTTTCAAGTAGCAATTGACAAGATGAGAAATTTTGAACAAAACTATCCTAATAGAAGAAATGACGAAAAACTATAAAAAAAAATGTAACGAAATCTTAATGACTCCCTGAGAAATAGTAAACGTCATTAAAATTTTTATATAGATATATTATTATTATCCATATAAAAATCTAAAAAAGGTAAAAAAAAAATATTCAATACAAATCTTCCAAGTAGCAGAGGCATAAATAGAATGTTCAAGAATTATATTTTTTTGGTGAAAAGATGTTCATATAAGAGTTCAGCGACATGAGCAAATGAAGCCAAAAGGCGCGATCTTAACCAGGATGCGTATTTGTGCGACCATATCCAGCAACTGGATAACGACTGTACTCACGTAATTGTTCATGTAATAATATTTTCTAAATAAGTATGTAAAATTTCCTGACAACAAATAACGAATAATTTATGATTGCAATAACGGGAATGTAATAAGCATAAAATCTAAAATAAATACATTTCTATGTATATAGAACATATCAAATAAAATTATATGTATTCTTTCATATAATTATAATGTTACACATCAACTTTATTTGATATATTTTACATACATAGAAATGTACTTGTTTCAGATTTTGTGCTCAATATATTTCCATTTATTGCCATCATAAATTATTCGTTATTTGTTGTCAGTAAATTTTACTATTCCATGAACCATTACGCGATTATAGTCATTATCTAGTTATTAGTTAGATTTGACTTAAATACCTATACTGGTTATAATTATCATTATACCTTTGAGTTACTTCCTTGTATAGACATTCTTTTATCAAAATAGCCAAGCATTAAACAATATTACGCAAACGACAATAAATCATTTCACTCATTGACAAGTTTTTTTTTCATTATACAAAATTAATTTCTGCTAAAATGAATCCATTCATCTGGTCCTCAGTCATTCCCAACATTTCCTCTTTGTATGCACGAAGAGTACTCGAGCCAAAATGAAAAGAGTAAAATAAACGTTGGCTTAACTTTTCTGCAGGAAATAAAACTCCCACCAGCAGAAAAAAAGGGAAAACTCAGAGCCCGACTCGTTATCCCATCGAGTTTTTCTCTGAATATTTCTGGGGAGCTTCACACCCGCTCTGGCTTCCGAAAGAAACGTTTTATGGATGAAAGTGCCGAACATTTAAAAGCCAATCACCCACTGGCAGTCCTTTTGTTCCTGAGTTTTGGTTTTTGTTATCTGTATAATGGTTTTAATCTTTTCAAAATGATATACATTCTATATCTTCATATTGTGCGTTTACTAGGCTTGTTTTAATGCATTATTATTATTATTATTATTATTATTATTATTATTATTATTATTATTATTATTATTATTATTATTATTATTATTATTACCTGTTAACTGTATTTTGTACCTATTGGAATATGTCACTAGATTTATGTGCGTTTTTTTTAAAGATTTTAAATAATTATAGCATTACTTACACACAGAAAATTTTTGCATTCCATTCATTTTTCTCTTGCAGTAACATTGATACATATTAATATAAATTGGACATTATAATCAAGAGTATGCAATTACTCCCCACCTCAGTTTATTATTAAAAGGTTATCTTGAAGTTAACCAGATAACTTTAAAGCAAGTTTTATATATAAGTTTTATCAGCCATTTTAAGGAAATAAAAAACAACTGAAGAGAAAGAAATTCCATTGAATTATAATTCTTTTCTTGTTACAATGGATGAAGTGGCAGTCGTAAACTAGACTCTTGAAGTTGGCCACATGCCGTTTCCGCTCCAACTTAAACTAACAAAACCAAAACGATTTGGGACCGACATGACTTGCTGCAGTAAGATTATCATTGCTAGAAAATCAAACGACGTATGCACAATGATGTGATTGTAAAATATAAATATGTCGTTTGCACCGCTGTAATAATTGCAGTGAATACTATTAGCCTTCACCAATACCCCTTATTTATAACTTCATTTATCTCTAGCAATTACAAAGCAAAATCCAAAACCTTATTTTTTATTCATTCTAAGGGAAATTATAGCCGTGATACTAAAATTATTAGGTTTCCACGTGAATGCTGATTTATAACTCATTGTTATTCACCCTCAGTTATATCTACACATACATTGGGACATTATGTTTTACAAAGTAAGAAGTGAAAGGCTATGAATCATTTACTGACTACAGTAAAATAACTTGCTTTGTTAATTAATAGAAGAACGAACGTTCTGTTTCTGGTTCTGGTTCCACAGAAGACCATTTGTCATACTTAAGTTCTTTACATGTATTATCGTTTCAAAGACAGGAGAACCGAGATTAATTTCTTTTTTCGCATTTAGCCGTTTTTTTCGAGAGTTTTGGAAGATTCCTAAATTTCCGTCATTATTACATATCTTTTTATGACTAATTACAATTTTAATTTCCTAAAGCGCAAACGATTTTGCTTTTATGATGAAGTATTTCTTTAATTAAAATCTCAATCTTTCTCGTATAACTTGAACAAATTTCACATAGTTTTTCTGTACAACAATATTTTTCTTTTGTCCGTAAATCCAGTATTAAATTCTCTTGAAAATCCTAACTTGGAACATTAGCTCTGCTAGTCTTCTTAAGATTAGCTTTTTTCCTACGAGTCATATTTTATTATCTTTATTCGGTGTCATTTTATTATCTTTATTCGGTGTCTTATTTTGTGAATGAGCAGAATAATTTTCTGACTTGGATTTACATGTAATATCTTCTAAATTGAATTTAAAGCCTTAAAAATATATAATACTATGTGGTTAGAGCTTAGACTAGATGTTGCTGTACAGGGTCACCACACCCATTTAGACTGAAAACTTAATCAGAAAAAAAAGAATTCTCACTTTCTGTGCAATTTAAATTTGTGTACTAATTATTTATTTATTATTATTTTTTTTTTTTTGCTTTTTAGTAGAACTTGTCATTCCTCGGTGTTTCCATTAGTATAATATGCTTTCCCAAAAAGAATATTACTGTTCATTTACAACAGGAGAGACACTTGTTTTTAACATATTTTTGCTCTCTATTGATTAATAAAACTGTTTTGTTACTAAGCTAATATCCAACAACTGAAAATTACCAAAAAACCTCTTAGTTTAAATGCAGCTGAAATAAATATCTCATTTAACACCAAATTCTCCTGATTCTTTAGTCGTTAACGGTTTTTCTTTCTTTTTTCATCAAATTAATCTTTTATCAATGTAACACTACCTTCGGTGAAGGCAAATGAAATGTTTAATCATTTAATTATTCACAGACTCTGAAACGACACTCGTAACTCGAAACCTATCCATGTATTTTATTTTCCCAGTCTTTTATTAACTCATTTTCTCTCTCTATACCGTTTTTATCTATCTATCTGGTTTTTTAGTTATTGTTCTCTAGTTCTCCATACATTTTCCCAGCCACTGAGCAAAGTTTGTAGTTTCTAGCGAACCTGTTTCAACAGATATTTTTAACCTTCACCAACCATTTTTCATCCAGAACATTTTTTTCTTGAAAGTCTGTTACAAAAGTGACTCTTTTCATCTGCCTAAATGGAGGGAACTTTTACCTGGATGTCACAAAAATGTCATAAAACGCCACGACCATAACCGAATTCTTTTGACTCCAAGTTAATTCATATTGTTAACAAACAGGGGTGTATTGAGTTTTCAAAATTGGTTTAAATACATTTTATTATTTTTTTTTTATTCAGTATACGTTTAATAGAGGCAAAATTAAACTAACGGTAATTATTTCTTAAACGTGAAGCGAGGTTAATATCAGTCGAGAAACATGTTGAATGTTTGTTGGTTTTGTTAGGGTGTGGTAAAACGTCTATTAATCGCGTTCATTTACTGACCATTGCAATAAATAAAAAGAAGTAATTAAAAAGACGGCATTAGGCTAAAACAAAACAGAAGTTTAAACAATATTATATATGATTAGCTCTCAAATAGTCCTTGAATGTACTATTTTCATACCACAGTGAAGGCGTGAAGGTTTGTTTTTGAAAGCTCTCATACTATAAGATGTAAAATATACATATGGAGAAATTAAACAATGAAGTTTAATTTCACAAACTTACACACCCAGAATGATTCACAAAAGAAAGTATTAAGAAAACGAAAGAAATTTTGCACGTTAGCAGAAAAAAAGACAAGCAGTGAAGAACCCCAAGTTCTGCGACACCTATTATACGATGAGCTCGGTCTCTAAGTAATTCATTGCAGGGGTGTGAACTAAAGTGGGGAGCGGGATACAGAGAAAAATTTGGATCTACCTAAAAAGAAACACATAGCAGTAAATATGTAAAAAATAGTAATAATGCATCAGTTGTCCATGATGAACATTGAAGAGAGTAACTTAGTATACAAACCTAATAAAAAAAACGCATAAAAGTCGAAGAGTCTAATAAACGCATAAAAGTCAAAGAGTCTAATAAATTCACTACTCACAATAACGGGAAACAAACTATTCAGCAGCCTAGATATCATCAACAACCATTTAGTTTTGAAAGAGTCAGACCTAATAGATCTGGTCCAAAGGTCAAAAAGGACATCACATCTCAAGGACTGCGAGAGAGGAATTACCCAAAATCCACAGACTGAACAAAACAAAGGATGAACGAGGACCTCATGGAGGTATACAGCGGACTGAAAAATTTATTTCACAAGGGCACTGAAAGTTATAGCAGGACCCATCGTAAGCTAAGAGCAGTGTTTTTTCAGACATGTCATCTGTTCAAATGTGCTTAAAAGAATAAATTTAAACACAAAATTCACTTTGTGGATCTTTTTCTCCTGAAGTTTGAAATAATAATATAATAACAATAATAATAATAATAATAATAATAATAATAATTAAAACTGGAGAGGATCTGGTCTTGTTTGTCCTCCTCCGGGTGTTTTTAGTGAGACCATGACACTGCCACGCACCCCTGCAAACTGTTGGTCAGCCCTGAGTGGGAGCGGGGTTAGGCAGAAAGAAAGGAGGACAGGGGAGACATCCAGCCACATGCAAACCTATTTGTCCGTTACGGGTGGGGGCGGGGTAGGGGATCCGGAGTAGCCCCTGGTTCCAGTGTGCGTAGCCCGCTCCAGCATAATAATAATAATAATAATAATAATAATAATAATAATAATAATAATAATAAAGAAAACAGACGATATTAGCTACCTAATTCAGCAGTCAGGTCAACAAACGGTCATTTGGATTGCTTGTAACATGCAGGTAAGTCTGTTTCCTTAGGGCATCGAAACCGGGCTTTCTCGCTCTTAAAACAATGCATCCAACCAAATTACTACCCTCGAGAATCTTTAAATTTAATTTAAATGATTGCCCAGCATTTTTAATCAGTCGTTGATACAGATTCAGCTCGCCAAGTGCCCGCTGTTACGACCAGCCCGCTACCAGAAATAAAAAAAAATAACCAGAGAGAGAGAGAGAGAGAGAGAGAGAGAAAAAAAAAAAGATAAGAGAGAGAGAGTTTCCGAAATAAACTTCGTAATCATAAATCCAAATTCAATTTACTAAATCAAAAAAAAAACAAGAGTAAAATGCAAAAGCCAGAAAAGGTGAAAGGTTGTTTCTGTTGCTCCGATACTGGCCATCGCATTCAAACTCAATTTCTGTCGGATCCAGAACACAGCAATTGTCAATACGTTTGAATACAGGATAGCCAAGAATGGTCCCACTGATGTATATCCTAAAGGGATTTCGTTCTTCCACTGCAACCCCTAGTTTATATTCTTAATGGGAATACAACAACGGCGCTCTTAAGCGTAGAAAACTAAGACTTCATTTCGTTTTATTACACTTCCTTATTTGTTCCACTGGAAAGGAAGGAGTTTCATGCGTAAAATATGTAGAATGTTTACTAGCACTTCCGCAAAGCTCGAAGGACTAACTTTGCTACTTAGAATTCTATTTCATAGATTAATGCCGGTGAAGCGCACCTCTTTACTGAGCTGCGGCAAAAAAAAAAAAAAATAAATAAAAAAGAGTAACTGAATTCCTTTCTTTGCTTCAACTCAATAAAAAAACTGGTATACTGAAAAATCGTTCAGGATACATGGAGAACTGCCTTTACTTATATGTTGGAACCCTTTTTTATTCTACCAAGTTTTGAATACTGTTCTTTTTTTTGTCTTCTATTGTTGAGTAGCACCCTTAACCTTGGGGGCAAAAACTTGTTTTCCTTTACATTCATCATTCCTGATCTTGATATTAGTCTCCGACGTTTAATTAGGTCATTGAGCGTGCTGGAAAAGGTTCTCATAATTCTAATTATTCTTTGCATTCAGATCTTCCCAGACTATACCTCAACCACAGCACTAGGTTTGAAGTTCATTTTCTTCTTTAAGTTTAAAACACACAGTTTCCTAGAAGTTTTACTACTTTTGTGGCCATACTGTTGGAGGATCTTGTTGCAAAAGCTTTTTGGTGAATAGGATGCGATATAAGACTCACTTCATAGAAGGTTTTCATTTGTCTTATCTGTTATACTTTGTCATTTATTTATTGCCATTAATTTATTCTTTAATTCGTGTTTACACATTTCTGTACCGAGTTGTTTTTTTCTACTGGGGACCTTAACCTTGCCTCATTCTTCTTTTGAAACCAGGCTTATATAATAATAATAATAATAATAATAATAATAATAATAATAATAATAATAATAATAATAATAATAATAATAATAATAATAATAGATTTATCTAGTCTATTTTTGGAAATCCTTTTTTACAATATGCAACAACTTTCTGTCTGTACTTTATCATACAATATGTTATAAATGATCTCTATCTCTCTCTTTATGCATATATGTGAGTGTCCGTGTGTATGGCTGTTCAACATATGATAATCAGAAACGGGAGCACTTCTCCTTTCATATAATTTACTTATTTACTGCAAAAGAATAGAATGATATAAATTGTCTCTTTTGTGGTGTATTTTCGTTTGAGACTAGAGCAATGTACTTAATAACTAGCTGAAAATCTTGAAAACAATAAATATCTAAATGAATATCAAGTGGAGCTACTATCAGGACTTGTACTTTCTAGTGGGAATCAGTAAATTCAACTCATAGTCTTCATATAAATCTCAGCGTAGTCTTAATTTAATTCCACTCACGATTACTATTCCATTAGTAGTCATAACTTGGAGATTTGTCTCGCAACTAGTGAAATATAAATTTCTGGCTCGAAATTCATTTCATAACTACATAAGAGTAATGAATAATTGCATTCACTTTGAATAGCATCAACTTCCTTACTCTGCAGCCTACACGCGATTATCATGGAAACCAACTACTGTGACAACATTTTTTACTTTAGTTAGTATCTTACGTCAAGGTAGCTCTGTCCTCATACATGCTGGGTCGGAACGCACCGCGTTTGTGTGTTTGTATTGCGTGTAGAGTATAGAGATATATATATATATATATATATATATATATA
>NC_089741.1:65299610-65304610 GCF_040412425.1 Macrobrachium rosenbergii
AGCTTGTAGATTTTGATATTTAGTTTGTGTAAAAAGATATTTTCCAAAAACATAAAATATAGGAATTGTACACCAAGAATTAATATGTATCTCATCTCACTATGTTACATTATAAAGAATCTAGCTTTATTTTAAAACTGTTTAAGTACATATTGTAAAGCTCTAAAACTGTATCTTCTGAGTAAATTCTGAAATATGACAATATAATTTTCTTTCGATTTTGATTTTAACAACAGCAAGAACAAATTAAAATAAACTTTATTTCATTTGTTGGCAAAGGTTAGACTTTTCATCGATCGCTATTCCTCAAGGCAAGATTTTAAAGCTGTATCCGGACACTTCAGTTACTGAGATCTTAATTTCTCCCATACATAATATTTTAGTACTGAAAGAAACTTGCTACATGAAAAAAAATTACTACCCGCTTAAAACCGTATTTTTTTTTTTTTTAGCCCTCACATCTTTGTGTTCATTGTTTTTATGGAGAAGTAAGTAAGTATATCTTAGTTTAACTCAGACCACTGGAGCTGGTTAACAGCTCTCCTAGGGCTGGCCCGAAGGATTAGATTTTTTACGTGGCTAACAAACCAACTGGTTACCTAGCAACGGGACCTACAGTTTTGTGGGATTCGAAGCATTATGACGAGAAATGAATTTCTATCACAAGAAATTAATTCCTCTAATTCTTCATCACCGGTAGGAGAGTCGAACGCTGGGCCAACAGCGTGCTTACCTCTCATAGGCGACTTGATTTTGGCAAAATTTTAATTATGTTGAAAAATGATCTGTGCAAAATCTGAAAAATGTTTGTGTAAGGCAGACATAATAATTTCAAGCTGCATCAAGCAAAGTAGACACAACGGTGTACGCATATTTTGATTCACTGCACTACAAACATTTAGTGGTTTCCTGGAATTCCGTTTGTCATAGGTTATGGTTTGTTTATATTCTAAAAGCAAATTAAGAAACACGCAAATGGATGAAACTAAACCGGATCCCAGTCATATTCCAAATTACCTTGATTAATTAAATTCCAGTTTCACTCAGTGATGCATAGATGAGAAAATAAACATACCACATATCTTTTTTTAAGACATCTTTCTGGACTACGAATACGCTTTCACCCTCTCCGGTTTCTTATATCATATATCTGGTAAAATCAGACGTCAGATGTCAACCTCTACACATCACTCTAATCGGTTGCATGATTTGATCGCCATGTCGAGACGAAGGCCATCCTTCGCAGAAGGATTGGGAAGAAAATTCCTTTTATTGCAAGAATATGAAATCCAAGTCATGAGAATGATATCGGTAGATATTTTTTAATGTTTTTATAAGGGTTTTATTGCTCCGCAGGATAACTTGCGATCTTATTTTACATACAATCAAGAGCAAGATATTGCTTTTTGCTTTGAAGACATTCTATCTACAGTTCTCTGCATTTTTTCTTCTGCTACTGCTACTGCTACTACTACTACTACTACTACCACTACTACTACTTTTTACTGCTACTACTACTACTAATATAATATATGTAATAATAATAATAATAATAATAATAATAATAATAATCACTAAAAGCTAACTGTAGACACAATATAACAATTTTTGCGACTTTTAACACTCGACTTCATTATCTTTGTCTAAAGGTTTGTTGCATTGCACTGAAGGACGCCAGCGTATGAAGAGAATAAAGATATCCTGTAATAAGGATGCATATTTCCTTATGATTTAAAGTAAGGTCAAACCTGTCATTATATGTAAAATAATATGATAAAGTAATTCACTTGAAAGACATTCTATATATGACCAAACCATTTCATACTTTAGATCACCAAGAGGGATTTACCTTTCATAACACGAGACACTTCTTATTTGTCCTTGAAGGAGAAGAGTGAGAAAAGAAATTCTCAGACATTTCTTTCTCAGAAAGATTTAGTGCCTTTGAATAAGGATGAGAAAAGTGGAGGCAGTAAATCTCTCACCTTAGCTCTCTCTTCTTTGCGGCAACTTCGTTTTTCACATTATTGTAATTCTAGGTTTTCCGTGCAAAGGAATATTATTCCGAAAAGAAGAAAAATCTCTTTGAAGATTTAAGGAGATACATGCTTTTAGGATTTTTTCGTAAAATTTCCAGCTTTATGGTTTGCTCAACCTAAACACAATTCGATTTTAATTTGTCTCTGATATTGACACCAAAAATATATTTTTACAACTTTTAAGTACCTCTCTATATCTGAATTACCCTAGATTCCTTTAAGCTCTAACGCAATCTAAACCAAAGAAACGAAAGAAAATTTCATGATAGGGAGCGAAACAAACACCAAGCGAAAGCTCTTCGTTTTACCAAAACCCTAAAACAATATCCATGTAAGCTTTCATCATCATGAAGAATATTTACTTTGTATCTGTATCTTCCAGATGCTATAAATTTCTGAAAAGGATGATTTATGGTGGTTACAGTATATTATGAAATTGAAAATGGATTGCATAATGCACCCGAAATCTTCGGCATTTCTGCAAAACGTTGTTTTGTTGCCTCAGTCCCTATTGGTTTTATTATTTTCAGAATTTTAATTTTCCATTTGTAAAATGAAATAGATTAAATGAAATAAACTAACCCTTTGCGAATTTTACTTCTTGTTTCGTTTTTTAGGACCAAAAAGCAGCATTACCATGCTTGGTATAATCGGGCAGCTAAGTACAAAGTTTTGAGCTTGTATCACCGATTGACAACTCTTCATCTAAGGTCATCAGCTCTTCTTTTTCTTTGTTAGCATAAAGAATTAGACGTTTTGAGTGCAAAATATAAATTGCTTTAGCACTATTAAAAACACATTAAAATAAATCAGATAGAACCAATAAAAAACAAAACTAGAAAACTGGTAATTTTTGAGATTTTTCATATTCGAACATGGTCAAGCAGCACAAAATTGTTGTGTGTTAGTTTTTTAGCTGATCTACGAGACATAAAAAAATAAAGTAATAATTCTGATGAGGTTTATTTTATTAATGGGAAAACTGCATAAATATATTGACAATAATATTCAGCTTTCATAGAGGTTAATTCCAGTATCGTTCAAGAAATTTGTGTCTAGTGCCGAAAAGAAATGATGCAATAGACAATTTCCCACATTCGAACAATACTACTTGTCTTCTCCTTTGATATTTTCATAGTACAATGTAAAGGAATGCTATGAAAGTATGCAATATGACCACACAACAGTGGTTGTACTGCAGTGCTTTACCGGATGCTGTCTCTATTGAAACAGCAGTCTACGCATCTAGTAGTGGATGATTCTTCTGTCTACAAAGCTGCCTTCGTAAAGAAACCTTTCGAAGGTCATTAAGAAGTAATTTGTCCAATTGTCCCAAAAATTTGGCGGCTTGTGCCTTACCAAAACTTTTAAGTTTTTTGTGACCAGGCGTTTAAACCAAGACACGTCAATACTTCCAGTGTTAATAATATTTCTTAAAGTACTAATTTACATAAATGTTCTGTGTAGAGTAATTTACTTACAAATAGACTCACTTTTGATAAACGGTAAATCATTTAGCCCATGTTAAATAAATGGTGCTTTATTTTGATAAGTCACTTTATTTAATTTTGGGCTTATGATGCAGAAGAATTTACTTCTAATATGATTAAAGAATTTGGTGTCTATTGCGGCCTTCAGATTTTTTTTTTTTTTTTTTAGTTCCACGTATCCATGTTAGTAAAAGCGCTGAAAATAAATTCCTTATAGGTGTTTGATTACATTTTCTGGTTCTTTTATTTGAGCTGTGTAGATTTTTTCTGAATACAGCATTTGGAATTCCTACTGTCGTAAATTTGAAGTTCTACTTATTCCCTCCTTCATACTACTCATAGTTGTAAGGAATCAACATCACGATTAGGACTCCGAAATTCAATGTACAGATTTGAAACGTAAAATATGAAAACCACAACAATTAATCAAAAAAATCAATGATTATATGCTCCAGTATAATGATAATGTCAATAATAACGATGATTATAGACATCATACTCATTACCATATGACGACTCAGCTAAATAACAAAACAGTTGAAAACTCACTTTTCAACTGTATTACTTGTTATTGATTTGAGTCGTCTTATGGTAGTAATATGATATCCATGATTTATTAATATTATCATTATGCTGGCGTAGATAATCAATGATATTTTTTATTCATGGTTGCTTTTTTCATATTTTACTAAGCATGTAATCCCATGGGGAAAAAAACTTTGGTGTACACTTGTAATTAAATTTACTTGCCTCTTTCTTCCAAGGGTACATTCACGTTCAGAATTCATTTGCTCTGAGCGCCAAAATGCTTCGTAATCGATTCATGAACTCTGCCACTAATGAGCACCGGCTGCATCCTGATACATTTGCGAATTGTGGAAAATTTTTGCGAATACGCATAAAGCATCTAATAACCCCTGCAACCACTAATGCAGAAAAAATCTAGTCAGCTGCTCACATACAAAAACATTTTCTAAGCTGTAATTAAAAGCGTCACTTGTTTGAAATATAAATAAAATGTAAAAAGCAAGGGAAATATGAAGCTATTTTTAAAATACGAAATAAAGTATGCATACTTTCCACTGCTTTTAAAAGAGTTTTCAGTAAACTACACGGACAAAAACTAAACCTTAGAAAAAAAATATCAGTCGACTAACTCTTTAGAATTCTCTACCGCCTTAAGCATAAGTCACATTCTTCATTTTAAAAATGTCTTGTTTTCAGAAAAAAAAAGTAAAAAGTGCTCCGAAGTTTATTCGGCGCAGTCGAGTTTTCTGCACAGCATATAATGCTGAATGAAACTTTCAGCTGAGTCCCATGAAACTCAGCCACGGTCTGGTGGTGGCGTCAGCCACGGCCCATGAAATTCTTAGCAACGGCCCACGAAACTCAGCCACGGTTCTGTGGTGACCTGTGTTGCTTGTATCTATGTCGGTGCCATAAGTACGATTATGGCTAACTTTAACTTTAA
>NC_089741.1:65309610-65342110 GCF_040412425.1 Macrobrachium rosenbergii
ATGATTTATGCTTGAGGCTCTGGCCTCTGTTTCTTTAACGAATTTAAGCCACAAATTCATGTTTCGGAATCAGCCTTGTAAATGCCATACAGCCCCTTTGACCTACCTGCATAAGCACACACACACACAAAATATATATATATATATATATATATATATATATATATATATATATATATATATATATATATATATATATATATATATATATATATATATATATATATATATATATATATATATATATATATATATATATATATATACATATATATACATATATATATTATATATATATATTATATACATATATATATATAAGACAACAAGATGTTGTATATAAGCAAAATATATATCTTTATATATATATATAAATATATATATATGACTGTTAACCTATATATATATATATATATATATATATTAAGTGATATAAATTTATTTCTCGCTACCTGTAATGTTTTGATAGGATTCCCAAGAAACAGAGACTCACCCCAAGTCCCGTTTTACTGTTAACCCAACCAAAATTGGTTCTTTCTCGCCATAATGTGTCATTCCAAATAAGGTCCCGTGGTTAAAAACCAACTGTTCTTAGCTCCTTCAATCCTTCGCCGGGCCTAGAGAGCTGTTAAATCAGCTCAGTGGTCTGGTAAAACTAAGGTATACTTAAAGAACTTGAATGTCGAAGAACAGTGTTGGGTCTCGACCTCCTGCGGCGAGATTTGGTAATAACCAGAAGGTTGAACGCCCTTTGCACTAAGGATTTTAGGGGAGAAGTCGACAGCATTTTTACCGAAAATAGATCTGAGCGATCGGTTATCATGCATTTCCAGTAAGTCAAAGGGCTGTACGGAATTCACAAGGTTGATTCCGAAACATGAAATTGTGGCTTAAGTTCGTTAAAGAAACAGAGGCTGGCGCCTCAAGCATGAATCAAGCAAACAAAATAGCTTATATTGCTGCGGCAAGCAATGAAAAAGAGGCCTTAAAAAGGGAATAACCCAAACCTGAGGTATAACAAAACCAAACCTGCTGCATTTTGTAGCTACATATGTCTGCCACAAGAAATGGTATGGTGTAGTTTCAGGAAAGAGTTACATACTATATTTTTTGGCCTGTTTCCAGAGCACCCCTACCCCCCTATAAGGTGCATGATGATAGTGTCTATTGTAGTGGAGCATTATGTAAGAGGAGGGTTTTAAATATATTTACTAATGGCAGGTAGCATTCTACTTATTCACATATACATAAGTATAAATATTAATGTATAATATATATTCAAATTACTATTATAGGTCAAAATGACCTAGATATGCTCATTCTATGGGGCTGGATGGTACTACCTCCCAGATGATGTTATAATTTTAAGGTCATAGGATATGCAGAGCAATTTGTTTATGTAAGTGAGCCAATAAGCTTAACTATTAGTTTATATATTATATAAAGCATTGTACTTCATAAGAAAACATGTTAGGGACTAAATTAGACTGGATAACCCCAAGTCTGCACAGTATACACTATAAAATAGACTAAAGATGCCCCTTGCACTGACCTCAGCACTAATTTGATAAGATCAGTGTCTAGACCTAGTTACCACAGTTTCGCACATTGGCCTGCATACTATGTTGTTCCTTCATTTTTGGCATGGACCTTTTGACTTAACATGCCCATACTATGGACCTAAAAGGGCTTAATTACTGTAATTCATCTAATTAGATCACTAAATGGTATGTACTCTTTTTTTTTATTTTTCCATTTAGTTTATTTGTTATTACAAATACAAACTTTGCACACAATTATAAATACTCGTATATCCTTGTCAACACTTGTGTTGGTATTGACATTTTTTCTCAAATAATTTCAGGATAAAACATGGAAGAACCACCTGCAAAGAAAAAATGGACGGTGTATAACAATCAGTGCCTACTATGTACCAAACAAATACCAACTAGCAGTGATTATAAAACTATTACAAGAAAACCAACAAAAGATGGATTACAAGCCATATATGATGCTGCTGTTATAAGGCAAGATGAAGTTTACCATCAATTACAGCCTTTAAAAGATGACATTCTCACTGGGAATCTTGCAGTAATCTTTCATAAGACATGTTTTAGCACTTATGTATCAAAGTCAAATCTGCAGTATGCAAGCACTCAATGAGTCACATTCTGTGACATTTGATGATTTGGGTTAGCAGATTGTGAACTACCTGCAAAAAATCCTCCATGGCCCTGTAGATGTTGATGCCATTACTCTTGTCTTTGACAGGAATGACAATCCAAATTCTGTGAAGGAATCAGACAGAGAATTCAGAGGAGAAGACACTGGAACTGCTTATGTCATTAATGACAATCGCTCAGTACCAAATTACAGAGCATTTCTCAGAAAGCCTGCAAACAAGGCAGCTCTTGCAGCATTTACTGCACAGTATTTAGAAAGTAAGTCATCATCATTCCTCTTACCACATCAGTACATGGTACTTGCTGGAGCCTACTGTGATGGCCAGACTGTGAGGCAAATCACAGTTTCAAGTATTACAGCCATGGATAATCTGTACAGTATCCACGAGGAAGCCAACACATGCATTGTATTACATGCAATTCACTTCTCACAGGAGTTTGAATGCATTGTAGTACACTGTGATGACACCGATGTCTTGGTTCTTTTGCTGTACGCTGCGAGCAAAGGCATGTTGTGCCAGTCTGTCTATATGTATGCAGGGCATACCACCAGGGTAAGAGACATACATAGATACATACCTATTAGTACCATTGCCACAAGACTGGGAAATGATTTCTGTATCAGTTTGCCAGCTGCACATGCCCTGACAGGTTGCGACTCCATTAGCAGCTTCTTCAGAATTGGAATGACAACAGTATTCAACAAACTGTCTAACAAGTCAAAACTACTGAATGATTTTGGATCATCTGGTAATGAAAATTTAATGGTTGATTTGGCTGCTGCAAGACAGTTTGTGTTCTTATCATATGGGAAACAGAAGATTGCATGCGAATCACTAGACATGCTCTGCTATGTAATGACATCAACTACTAACAGACCAGCTGCTCAGCTTCCTCCTACTGAAGATGCACTTTCTCAGCATGTGAAAAGAGCAAGATATCAGGTACCCTTGTGGAAACAGAGCCACACACCCAATCCAGTTCTCTGGGATCCAAACGAAAATGGTTGGATGAGGTCAGAGGACCATGGTTTGCAGCCAGTTATGTGTCTGAAGGAACTTGCTCCAACAGAGGTTCGTGACATTACACATCTCTACTGTAAAGATACTGACTGCACATCAGCAGGCCAATGCCAGGGTTATGAATGTCAAAACACAGTCACTGAGGACTCAGATTCTGATGATAATTGAACTGATAACTATTATTGAAGTCCAATTATGAAGTGCTCTTATTTCAATTACAACAATTTATATATATATATATATATATATATATATATATATATATATATATATATATATATATATATATATATATATATATATATATATATATATACACATATGTATATATATATATATATATATATATTATATATATATATATATATATATATATATATATATATATATATATAAATATATATATATATATATATATATATATATATATATATATATATATATATACATATATATATATATATATACATATATATATATATATATATATATATTTATATATATATATATATATATATATATATATTTATATATATATATATACATATATATATATATATATATATATATATATATATATATATATATATATATATATATATATATATATATATAATATATATATATGATATATATATATATATATATACATGTATATATATATATATATTTATATATATATATATATATATATATATATATATAAATCATTTATATATATTTATATATATATATATATATATATATATTTTAAATATATATATATATATATATATATATATATATATACATACATTTTTTGATTTAAATGGTTAATTTATTGATTTTCCCTATTTAATGTATAATGTATATTGTATTATGCTTAAGGCATATGTTGAAAAGCCCGGAACAAAAAAAATACTTTGTATTTTTGTGCTGTTTAAAGTTATTATACTTCAATAATAAATCATTTTCCGGTTTTGAAAGCTTTATAATATGTTGTATTTTTAAAATGAATGTGTAGCAATATTATAATACATTTTTTTAAAATGTCTAGCTAAAATTTAAGTGCATTAAACGAAATGTGATTGCGAACTGAATTGTGTATTAGAGTTGATGAATATACATTATACGAAAACCATTAAAAAAAGCTACACAAAACACATTTTTATAACTACATTATACCATTTCATAAAATCGAGACATAGTACAACAATATCATATTGGTGGTTTTTTGTTATACCTCAGGTTGGGTATGACCCCACCATGGGCCCTTAAACAGCAGCACTTTTAAAAGTTTTGAAGCTAACATAAGTTAACGTTATATAACTACACATTAGCTTTACAAAAATTACTTGAATTTGAGTTAAATACTAATAAAACACTTATGAAAGGACGTCGGATAAAGATGAAAAATATCTGATAAAAGAGAAACTGTACATAAAAGAATTTCTCCTAGATAAATATGGCACGATAACTTAAAAAAAAACGTTATAATGCTGAAACAAATATTTTCATCTACATTCAGAATGTCTAGAAAATTCATTCACGACTTCAGTGTTAAAAAAAAGAGAAATGTTATAATTCGCTGGCTATTCGACTACTATAAACTGTATGAATCTATATTCATGAAAAATTGCAAAGCCGATACAGTTCAGTCATTTGCACCCTATAATCAATATATAATACAAGATGATCACAAGAGGACACAAGCAACGCAAGGCTTGCAAAAGCAGTTAACCAGCTGGCTTCTATCGTAAACTACGCAAAAAACTATCGAATTATTCAGTGTTTATTTTTTCAGCTAGTGAAGAACACACACACATACCAAATACATACATTATACATACATATATATATATATATATATATATATATATATATATATATATATATATATATATATATATATATATATATATATATATATATATATATAATATATATATACAATATGAAATTTTTTTTTTTATCACACATTTATATAAATCATGAGTTAGTAGTAAAGGTATCTCCGATGGATGGATATTATCACCGAAAGGGAATTATATATAAGTGATAATGAACAGGCACCACTGGGGTTCACTGGTACCTGTTCATTTATCACTTATATAAATTTCCTTCTGGTGATAATTCTCCATCGGAGATACTCTCGAGGTAGTGTGAATTTGATATTAAACGACATTTTTAGTTTAAGGATTATATATATATATATATATATATATATATATATATATATATATATATATATATATATATATATATATATATATATATATATATATATATATATATATATATATATCATCAATGTTAAAATGATCTGAATAAAAATTATTTGTAATAGCTTTCAACCTGTATCACGTGTCATTTCGTAATGCACATTATGAAGAAAAAAAAAACAATGCCTCCTGAGCGTTTTAAAGCTATTAGTGCTTCTTTGTATCTTTTAGATTTTCATTGGACACTTCTCATATTATCATACATGAATAACATATCACGTTTTTATTCCATTCTTTGGGTTGGGGAAGTCTGGCATTCTTTTTTAAATCATCCCCCTTTAATTACCTTTCCTGCTTTATAGAATATATACAGTTGTTCCCTTTTTTATTGCCATTGTTATCATTGCCTCCAACCTGGTGTAACGCGATAGATTTGTGTGAAAGTCCACAACTCACGTTTTGTCTGTGTATTTCTTTCCACGAAGATCGACTTATCTCCAGCCATAGTCTCATAATTCTCTGCCACATAGGTCTGGGTCTTTTACCTCTTTTGGTGCCGACAGGAACCCAGCTAACAATGTAGAAAACTATATGCTAGGCTATGCCCATCTTTCATTCTTATCTCACCTGAGTATGGAGCTTCTGTAACTTCCTACATGTTATAATTTAATCTATCCAGCTTTAATAATAAGCTGGCACATTTGTTCCCTTGTGCTCCAACATTCTCCTCTTAAAATAATAATAATAATAATAATAATAATAATAATAATAATAATAATAATAATAATAATAATAATAATATGGGCGCTGTGGCAGAGTGGTTTAGCTCATCGATGACTGATTAAGCAACACTGGGGCTGGTCAGTTGTTGGATGGGTGACCGCTCTCCTCGACAAGGATCTTTACCACAATTTCCTCAGTCTATTCAGCTGTAAATGAGTACCTATTCCGGATGGGGAAGTGCCCAGCTATGGGTTAAATAGCAAAACTCAGTAATGAAGAAAAGAAATGAAAGATTAACAACAACGACGTAAATGGAACCTCTGGCAACAGAGGAACTTCGTCCAGCAGCCAAGTATACAGCCTAATCGAAGGTTGTTATCCAGCAACTGACCACCACAACAACAGTAACCAGAAACTGGAGCTGCAGAGGCAAACCGAAAGAAGAAATGGACAAGAGGCAAAAATAAGGAAATATGGAGATGCTACATCAGAAGCAACCCAACAGAAAGAGGATACAGAAGATTGGTCAACGTCTGGAATGAGAGAAATAGCACCCTTCAAACAGAAGAGAAGCTGGCAGACCAAGAAAAATAACTGGCTCTCCACAACAGAAAGAGAGGGACTGGAAAGAGAAATAAAATCCAGCAACAAAAGACAAGAAGATGAACTGAGAGATGATGCCACAGAAGATGACAGAAATGATGAGCTACCAAACAACGGCACACGAGGAAACACCGCATATGTAGGAGAGAGGTTGGAATGGGTGGAAAATGCCAAACAATGGGTGAAGCGAGATACAGAAAGAACAAAGATCCTCTCCATGAAAGCTTGCAACACAAAGAAACTAAGGGAGAAAACAAGTGAAGTTAATGAACTAATGACACTAATACACATCACCAGTATCACAGAAACAAATAACCTGGGATATGCAGGAGCAAGACTAGTATTAGAACTCATGAGGATACAAACACCAACACTACCAACACAACCAACCCAACAGAAATCAAAACAGCAACTGCCTTGGAAAAGGTGCCTGAAAAAACAAATCATGGGGCTGAGATCTGACTTGAGTAAACTGAAAGAGATGGCGGTAAAAAGAGGCTAAGAAGCAAGAAAACAAGAAAGGAATTGAATGAGAAATAGAAAGTACAGGAGAAGGGACTAAACAACACAATAGAAAATAGAAAACAGAGGCTTAAATTCAAAGCACATTAGATCCAACAGTTCATGAACAGGAATAAAGGATACCACCAGAACAAACTCTTCGGAACCAACAAGAAAAGACTATACAGCCAACTAAGATGGGGAGACAACCACCAGGAAATTCCTGAAGCTGAACCAAGTAAAAGACTCTGGGAAAATGTATGAGGCAGTTTGGTATCACACAACAAACATCCAACATGGCTCCAGGATGTGAAGGCAGAAGAAATCGGGAGAATAAAACAAAAACTCGTCGAGATCATGACAGACACAGTCAGACACCAACTGAAGAAAATGCCTAACTGGAAAGCCCCAGGTCCCGATGAAGTCCATGGATACTGGCTCAAAAACTCCAAGGCCCTATACCCATGAATAGCAGAACAATTCCAGCATTGTATCACAAACCACCATGAACCCAAATGGATAACCAGAGGGCGAACATCCTTAGTACAGAAAGACAAGAACAAAGGAAATATAGCAAGTAACTACAGGCCCATCACCTGCCTACCAATAATGTGGAAGTTACTAACAGGTATCATCAGTGAAAGGCTATACAAATACCTAGAGGATACAAACATCATCCCTCACCAACAGAAAGGCTGCAGAAGGAAGTGTAGGGGCACAAAAGACCAGCTTCTGATAGACAAAATGGTAATGAAGAATAATAAGAGAAGGAAAACCAACTTAATCATGGCATGGATTTACTATAAGAAAGCCTTTGACTTGATACTGCACGTGTGGCTAATAGAATGCCTGAAAATATATGGGGCAGAAGAAAACACCATCAGCTTCATAAAAAAATACAATGTGCAGCTAGAATAAAGTAGAATAAAGTACTTACAAGCTCTGGGATAAGAGTAGCAAAGGTTAATATCAGGAGAGGGAGCTTCAAGGTGACTCACTGTCCCCACTACTCTTCGTAGTAGCCATGATTCCCAGGACAAAAGTACTGCAGAAAATGGATGCTGGGTACCAACTCAAGAAAGGAGGTAACAAAATTAACCATCTGATGTTCAAGGACGACTTCATGCTGTTTGGTAAGAGCATCTAGGGAATAAATACCCTAATCCAGATTGTAAGGATTGTATCTGGGGGCATCAGGATGGAGGCTGGAATAGGAAAATGCACCTTGGTCAACATACAGAAAGGCAAAGTGACAAGGACTCAAGAGATAAAGCTACCAGACAGGCATGGCATCAGACACATAGATGAGACAGCATACAAATAGCTGGATATAATAGAAAAAGAGGATATAAAGCACCAAGAGATGAAGGATGCGATCAGGAAAGAATACATGCAGAGACTTAAGGCGATACTCAAGTCAAAACTCAATGCCAGAAACATGACAAAAACCATAAACACATGGGCAGTATCAGTAATCAGATACAGCTCAGGAGTAGTGGAGTGGATGAAGGCTGAACTTCGCAACATAGACCAGAAAACTAGGAAACACATGACAATACACAGAGCACTACACCCAAGAGCAAATACAGACAGACTATACATAGCACAAAAGGAAGGAAGGAGAGGGCTACTAAGCATAGAGGACTGTGTTAATATTGAGAGCCGAGCACTGGGGCACTATCTGAAAACCAATGAAGACGAGTGGCTAAGGGGTGCATGGGAAGAACTCTGATAAAAGTTGATGAAGACCCTGAAATATACAGAGACAGGAGAATGAAAAATAGAACAGGGGAATGGAACAACAAACCAATGTACGGACAGTATGTGAGACAGACTAAAGAACTGGCCAACGATGAAGCATGGCAATGGCTACAGAGGGGAGAACTCAAGAAGGAAACAGAAGGAATGCTAACAGCAGCACAAGATCAGGCCCTAAGAACCAGATATGTCCAAAGAACAATAGATGGAAATAACATCTCACCCATATGCAGGAAGTACAAAATGAAAGACGAGACCATAAACAACAAAGCGACTGAATGTCCAGTGCTTGCACAGAACCAATACAAAAAGAGGCATGATTCAGTAGAAAAGCCCTCCACTGTAGCCTGTGCAAGAAACATCAGCTAGCTTGCAGTAATAAGTGGTATGAACACACACCTGAGGAAGTGATAGAAAACAATCAGGCATAGATCCTCTGGGACTATGTCATCAGAGCAGATAGGGTGATATGTGCCAGTAAACCAGACGTGATGTTGATTGACAAAATCAAGAAATATTCACTCATTGATGCCACAATACCATGGGACACCAGAGTACATGAGAAAGAAAGAGAAAAAATTCATAAGTATTAAGACCTGAAAATAGAAATAAGAAGGATATGGGATATGCCAGTGGAAATTGTACTCATAATCATACGAACACTGGGCATGATCCCTAGATCCCTGAAAAGGAATCTGGAAAAACTAGATGCCGAAGTAGATCCAGGGCTCCTGCAGAAGAGTGTGCTACTAGAAACAGAGCACATAGTGGGAAAAGTGATGGACTCCTAAGGAGGCAGGATGCAGCCCAGAACCCCACAGTATAAAACCACCCGGTTTGAATAGGATGACTGTGATAGACCAATATAATAATAATAATAATAATAATAATAATAATAATAATAATAATAATAATAATAATAATAATAATAATAATAATAATATCTTGGAAGAAGACCTTTCAAACAAACTTCACCATAAAGAATGGCAGTTTGGATACCATTGAGTTTATATTGAAGTTTTTCAACATTTATGAACAAACAAACTTTGGACAGCTGTTATATAATTTAACTGCTGCTATGCAGAAACTCATTTGAGAGATTTAAACACTGCAGAATAAACTCAATGGTATTCAGGCAGCCATTCTTTGTAATGAAGTTTGAATGAAAGAGAGTCTCCTTCTGTTATATTCAAACCTACGGCTCCACTCCCTACATAGCAGGAACTCCAGGGATAATCAGTGGTGCCGCCAGCAGATCGACCAATGCCCCAAGTGCAAGTTCACTGATTAGTGATCTTATACTGGAAGGAAACATACTAAAAAGATTATCGAAGGTAATCTTTCTTCAAAAGAGAATCAAGAACATGGACTTCATCCTCCTTTTTTCAAGCAAACTACAATACACCTGTGAGAATCCGATGGGGCAAACATGGGACAGTATAGTCCCAAATACAATAGAAAATGCCAACAATGGCACAGATCAAAACTATCGGACAAAGAAAAAAATCACGCCCTTGCTCATGCCCTCTGCTGCCAGCTGTGGCATAGGACATGTCCTGTGGAGCACCAGTAATGCTGTTACTGCTGCATATACTTTGAACAAGAGAATGAGACCCACCGACCAATAGCACTCCCGTGACATCATATTTTAATTTTAAGGATTAGCTTAAAAGTCTTCAAGCTGTAATAAAAAATGTTTATTTCAATTTGTAACCCCGTACTGAAGATGCATCCGATGGAAAAAAAAAAAAAACGTGAATAATTTTTCATCATTCCCGAGAAGCTTGCCTGACGAGAAAAGGAAGTATAGACTGATTCAGAATCTAGATAAAAAGATATTCTCTACAAATAATGCCATTGACTTCAGTAGGAATTACACACACACACTCACACACACACACACACACACACACACACACACACACACAAAGACATATATATATATATATATATATATATATATATATATATATATATATATATATATATATATATATATATATATATATATATATATATATATATATATAAAATTCGTGTGAAGTGGCATAGCCGTTATATGCAATACGTATGCTGATGGACAATTAAGAATTGTTCGTTCTGTACATATTTATTTCCCGACGTTTCAGGCAATTCTCATACGTACTTACATCTCCAAGGGCTCTAAAATGGATAAAAACAACACATAATTAGCATAAAGCTTAAACTGAACATTTTTTTACACTTAAAATTATACATTTAAAAAAAAACAAGATATATTAAAATTCACAAATCATTGGACCAACCTTCCACCAGAGTAATTGAAACATAAGTGGAAGGAAACTAACAAATAAAAAAGAGGAAAATATACCTTAAGACAAGAAAAGGGGAATGGCTTTTGACTGCGTGTTTAATGGGGGAACCAGTTGTTTGATCAATAAGGACTCTAAAATGGGTAATTCCTGAGTGATGGGTGTTCGTCCGATGATTTTAAAATATTCGGACAAACACCCAACACCCAGGAATTACCCATATACTTAACTTAACTAAAAATATTACTGATTTAACTTGTCCAAATAATATAATTTCAGTGGGTGACCTCTGAATCTTCTCGTCGTATAGACTGGTGTCTGTAAAAAAAAAAAAAAAAAAAAAGAGCACGGCCTCACGTAGTCAATTGTGTCTCCCTAGTGCACGAAATCCCCAAACCCTGAGCCTTACTTTACTGCTCTCTGGTGTTCAGTTAATCTGTGTGACAAATGTTTTTAATTTTGTTTTCTGCATCGAATTTATGAAGACCTTGCCTGGAATGTAAATATAGCGAATGTTATGGAACTACCCGGTTCACACTAATTTCATTGAAGTTATTGCCTGGTATATTACTAGCGCTGGAATCAGTTTGTTTCCTTTTAACATATGTATTAATTAGTGAACTCTCAATGTTCTTTGGGCAGTGAGAAATGTATAGATTATCTAACATTAAATGTTCTGTAGCTTTATTGATGATTCCAACATACGGCATATTTTTTTTTTTATTCTTAAGATATATATTCGTTGTTAGATGAAGGACATTGATTATTTTAACCAACAGATGCCTGGTAGAGTAACTGAGCCACATATTATCACAAACTCCTTCCCGAGGTACACAAATTGACATATCCATTGTCCCCCAAGAAAATTAAAACTGTAGCCATGATATGTTTATAAATAAATTCATTTCAGTGAGATCGATACATGGATTTCACAAAGTCAATGTTAAAAATTTATAAATTATCTTACATGTGACTTCTTATTAGGAAATCATTTCAGTGAATGTTCCCACCATCCTCATTCCAGGCGTAGTTTAATGTGGCCTAAATCTTTCGGCTTTATGACTTTGTTTACGTCATCAGCGAACTGGTTGCTTTTCAGAATTTCATTGAAATCCTCTCCCAGATATATATATATATATATATATATATATATATATATATATATATATATATATATTGCTATATGTGTGTGTGTGTGTGTGTGTGTGTGTGTGTGTGTGTGTGTGTGTGTGTGTGTGTGAGTGTGCCTGTGTGTGTATGCATGTGTGTGTGTGTGTATATATATATATATATATATATATATATATATATATATATATATATATATATATATATATATATATATATATATATATATATATATATATATATATATATATTGCTATGAATATATGAGGGATACTTACTTGAGTCTGGGTGGCAATCGATGAATAAGGAGTTCCTTTTTTTATTACACATCTGACTCAATATTGGGACAATTTGTAGACAACAAGGGAAAATCAGTGGCTTTGGGCCTTCTTCATGTGAGGGAAAATTTCATAAACTCAATGGTTCTCTTAACTAATTATATTTACATAACAACACAGATCAGAAGAATGATGAATTACTGGCAGGTAATAATAATGGCCTGCTAAAATAATGAATCCTACACAGAATAAATATTCTAAGCCGACGATGTCCTCATAACAGGAAACATTGCTGTGGGGTAGCAGGGGGGCTGCACATGAATAGAGCCAAGTGATTTCACAGTCGAGGCCTGTCTGCAAAAATATGCAAGACGATTACTTGCAGGAATAATAAGATGCTTAAAGGAGACTGAGGGAGATGCAGAGATGGTGCCAAATAACTCAGTTCAACACTAAATGCACAATTAAGTTAATACTGAATGCTCCAACACAAATTACTGAAGATGATCGCAGAATGGAAAATGAATTAAAAATCAGGCAGAGAAATAACAGGAATCATGACTAAGAAACCTTACTACGGTACATTACCTTCGTCAAGATGACAGTGTCCTCATTCGATAAGGCGTTGGCTATGGAGGAGAGAATTAAAATGTCACTACAAAGTATACTGGTTCAAGCCTTAGGGTCGAACACATGGAAGGTTCAAGGGACAGGCAGGGTTAAGGACATCTGTCCTTGGTGGTCTCTCTCTCAATTTCCGTTGCATTGTCTATAAATAACCTTCGGAGATTACTCTTTTTGCGTCTGGTAGGTGGCGCAAAGGTCAATCTTTTTCTCGTTTTCTATATAGGCTACATGGCAGCAGTCAACCTCGTGGAGGATTAAAATAGCAGTGGCACCGACTTTCTCTTTTTTTGGCTCCTCCCTTGCCTTGCATGACGCCGAGAAGGTACAACAGTCACCTGGAAATCAAAGCCTTAGGCAGTCATTGTGAACAGAGAGAGGGGTTAGGCTTGACCATTTTGGGGAATGAAGGAGAGAATTTATGAAGGGACGAGTGGAAACCCACAGTTCTAGTAATTAATAAAATTGAATTTAATTTTGTTTCTTTCTCAGCTACGTTACAGATGTAAAAACGAGCACAGGTGGTTCAGAGAGAGGCTCCATTCATTGCACCTCCCCAACCAAGTTAGCATTCACACCCTAGATCGGGTGAGAATAACTACCAGTAAGCAGACTCAATTAAAGACTTTACTTTATGTCTCTCTCATTTCCCTTTGGTGCCTTATAATTTATCTTTAACTTCTGCATAGCAATTAATTTTAAGAGTCAAACAACACTGTGACATTTACGTTAACGCAGAATAAATACTTGCTGCTAGAAATGACATATGCTTATTGGTAAATTCCTATTACGTTAAGGCAGCATTACTCATAATATTTTCACAATGTAATAGCATCGTTAAAAAAGTGAATTAACACTAAGTTAATTCTAGAGATACTTCATGCACTCTTAACAATAATCAATCACGAATTTTGCACACATGCAGTTAGTCTGCCTTGAAGAGGCATTGCAGAAGGTAAACGTGTGCTTAGTTAGGTGTTTCCACGATACTTAAGCAACGACTCAGTGCCATTCAGGCAATATAAACGCAAGGTCGTGAGTCTGAGACTCAAGATTTATTACAGAGATTCACAAAGAGAATAGGTAACTGATTCAGAGTAATCAATAAGCGATGATGATTAAATATGCCAAAAGTACATTCCTTAGCCTATGGAAAATGGGTACGTTCATTCCTTAGCCCAAGAAGGCTGCAAGGTAGCTAAAGGGCACGACTCCTCCAGCAGGATCATTTTCCAGCATCTACAATAATGGCACTTACCAAACTGGCACTCATATAATAATAACTAATGGCGATGGCATATCATATTTCAAATGCATCATGCTGTGGTATGCATAAAAGGGAAGTCATAGGACTTATACAGTTGGCATGTCTGTCATTGGCACTCTGCATTGGCAGAGGCAATTGAAGTTAAATGGGGCCTTGATGAGGCATAAAATAAACGTGAGTAATAATCAAAAGAAAGGAAGGGAAATGTTAAAGGAAAAGAATAAGGGACAGAGTTATAAGGGAGATGAATAGGCGAAGGACCCTGACATCCTTGCCTGGATAGAGAGTTGCTATTCCACTGATAATTACAAAGCAATTGCATACTCAGCAAGGCACGCCAGTTGCTATGAATGTCTGAGGGATGCCAAAGTCTTCGTAGGAAAAGGGATGGTACTGTGCCAGTGTGGCATGGGTGCCAGGAGAGCTCAGGGGGTCTCTTTAAGCTACCTGGAATTATCCACGCCCATGGAATTCCCTCCACGGATTTCTCTTACTTTGATGGTTTGTCTTGGTCGGGGAATCGGTGGAACCGAGCCCGGGGAGGGTATTTGAGTGTCACCTTTGTTGGCTTCCTAAATACTACCTAGCTTTTCCTATCAAGAGAGAGAGAGAGAGAGAGAGAGAGAGAGAGAGAGAGAGAGAGAGAGAGAGAGAGAGAGAGAGATGTGGCTATTTGGCAATTCGGGACTTTCAAATTGTCCTTATCATGTGGACAAAGCTTCCTATTCGTAAAACATGCAGCTAACATGTGATAGCACAAAAATCTTGTGGAATTGTTAATACTCTCTCTCTTCTCATAACTAATTTGGCATGCACGTGGTCTGTCAAATACCTAACATGGTCTATCAATTACCTAACACTGATTTCAGTCACTTTTTGCACCTAGCATAAGCCTGAACAAAATATTTTGACACGTACTTGCGCTGTGGAACTGGCTTTCATCATGTGCTTAAAATGGAGGGGGTACAATGTCAGGGTCCTCTCTAATTATGCAGACCAGCTAGCAGTTGCTATTCCACTGATGATTATAAAGCAATTGCATACTTGGCAAGGTACGCCAGTTGCCATGAAGGTCTGAGGGATGCCAAAGTCTTCGTAGGAAAAGGGATGGCACTGTGCCAGTTTGGCACGGGTGACAGGAGAGCTCGGGAGGTCTCTTTAAGCTACCTGGAATAATCCACGCCCATGGTATTTCCTCCACGGACCTATCTTACTTTGATGGTTTGTCTCGGTCAGGGAATCGGTGGAACAGAGCCTGGGGAGGGTATTTGAGTGTCACCTGTGTCGGCTTCTTTGATGGCTGACACCAGGGCCTTCTTTGCAAGCTCTACCATGATCCGTCGCATTTCCTTGAGTTTGGCCATGTGTGTTTGCCAAAAATCAAGATCTCTGCTGAGGTAGGCTTGAAATTGGTGAAGACATGTTCCATTTGGTCAAGCCAGGCCTCAGGTTTGGCATCATTCCACTTTGTAATTAGCAAACTTATGCTGTTGAGGGTGGATTGTGGAGCGGCCAGAGTGGGATGCTCAGCCCTATGTTGGGTAAGTGCCATGGCACTCTCTTGGTGAGACTTTTCAAGTGCTAGCTCATGGTTGTGCTGGCTTTCCTTTTCTTGTCTTTCTAATTCCCTTTCTTATCTTTCTAAGTCAGCGAGGGCTCTTTTCTTCTGTGTCAAGGCTACTTCGAACTGTCTTTGCTTCTCCACCTCTGCTTCTTTCTCCATCTTTTCTGCTTCTCTCTCCTTCCTTTCCTGTTCCTCCTTCTCAGCTCTTAGTGGCACCTACTTGGTCTTGGACCCATGAGTTCAGTTGTTCCCCTCTGAGGTTCAACCCCTTCCCAATTTCCAGGAAGGCTCTGTAGTCGTCGGCAGACATGTTGTGGGTCTAATGTACCAAGCAAGTTGAAAAGTAGGTCAGTGTTAGACCATGCAAGCAATTGCACAGACAGGAAAAGGGCATTCTGCTTTGGCAGGGTATGGTTATGCAATGGTGTGGGCCAGTGGGTGGCACCACAAGTAAATGGGAGTGCCCAGTCTCCATCAGGCACAAATAGTTCTCACAGACCTGCCTCAGAACCACTGCCAGTACCACCTGAGAGCCCTGAGTGGTTTCAGTCTCTGTCAGCCTCAGTCATTGGGCCCTTACCAAATTTAATTCCCATGCCTGGCCCTGCCTTTGTTCTGGTGCCAGCAGACACTGTAGAGGATATCCCAAATTTGCCTCAATTTCCATGCCAGTGCCACTTGAGCACCCTGAGCAGTGCCACGTTCTGTCCATCCCGAACATTCAGCCCATTAAAAATTTTATTCTTGTGCCTGGTCCTGCCTTAGTGCCAGTGCCAGAGTACGCCATAGATCTCCCTTCAGGCGATCCCAGTCTGGGGTCCCCCCTCTCTTCACCTGGCTTAGCCCCACTGCCAGTGTCGGCAATAGAGCCAACCCAAAGTTTACTAGGGTCCCTTCCAGATTCCACTGACCTCAGTGGAAACTCACCTCCTGGCGCAGCGTCCCAACCCATGCCTGAGTTGGTCATTGTAACCTGCGAACCTCGCACACCCACAAAGATTTCTTCCTTTCTTTCCCATTCTTTAGAAGATGAGATTCTGATGGAAAACTCTTCCATATGTCAGCTGGTCATAGAGCTCAGGGAACACAGTTGTTGCAGTAGCTAGAACAGGTAGCTCTCCAGCACCTCCCTCGGACTTGGGTTCAGCGATTCCTCCTAAAACGTAAAACCATCAACCTAAAAGAGGTTCAAGGAAGAAAGGTCAGAGGCATAGAAAGTCCAGGTAGCCAAGGAGAGACACAGAGCTCTCCTGGCACTCTCCCTTCACTCTCACTCTTTGTAAATGTGTAACTTATGTTGCCTAACCCCTCTACTAAGCATCACACTCTCACTACTGCAGAGTGTTAACCACTAGACCCTCTGGCACTCTAAGTCTTTAACCTTCATTTCTTGCAATTACTTGAATAACAGATTTTAAAAGTTAATTGTATATCACAGAGGCAATAGGCCCTGACGACACTAGTGCCACACCTGGCACAGTGCCACTACATCAGCAAGGTAACATGGCACTCCCCAAATGAGTGGCGACATGATTGTATAAAGGCTTGTTAGATTTGTATGGAATTGTGCTTTGTCTCTACCCTAATAGGCAGAAATCTACTCTAGCCTATATGCATGCAACATTGTATTTGTAATACTGTACCTTAAGTATCACTACTGTCTCATTTGCAAAAGGGGCTCAACCACAAGTTAAATCCATTTTATAGGACAAGTTACACAAAGTAGCATTAAACTTTGCAGGTTCTGCCTAAGCATTCATGCATTCTAACTCAAAAGTTTTCATTATTGAAAGCAGTCACCTTGGTATAATTTTAGCCTAACACGCTTTGCAAAGGTTTGATGAGAAGGGCAGTCAATTTTAAGCATTTCTGGCTGATTTGCAGACATTCACACCCGAAAGAGGTGTAAAGTCCCTTCTAGTAGTGAGAGCTGCAACAAGTATTGATTTGTTGGCATCCCTTCATGTTCAAACTCGGGGAAATAACTTATTTGGTAAATCAACTCAGCAGATTTAATATACCTCATTTCATGTACTTGCTACCATAGAAATATATTATTGAAAATGCTTTTATTTCCTGTGATTAATAATTCTGTATCAAGGTTTGTGTCTAGGTTTAGTTGGTGGTATATGTAGGTTTGTTGAGGATTTGTGTTTAGATTTAGTGGGGATGTGTTTAGAATTAGCAGGGGATGTGTTTAGGTTTAGAGGGGTATGTGATTAGGTTTAGTGGGAGTGTTTCAGTTAAGTGGGTGGGCGTGTTTATGATTAGTGGGGTAAATGAGAGCCAGCACAGTGAAGTCTGGATAAAATGGACAGTCATCACAGTAATACCTGGAAAAAATGGATAGTCACCACAGTAATACCTGGATACAAGGGACATTCAGCACAGTAATTCTTGGATAAAATATACATGCAGTATAGTAATACCTGGATAAATAGGACAGTCACCACAGTCATACCTGGACAGCCATCACAATAATACCTGGATAAATGCTATAGTCTCCACAGTAATATCTGGATGAAATGGAGTCACCACAGTAATACCTGGATAAAAGGGACAGACAGAACAGCAATGCCTGGATAAATGAGACAGCCAACACAGTATTACCCGGGGACATTCACCACACTCATGTCTAGATAAAGTAGACAGTTACCACAGTAATACCTGCATAAAAGGGACAGTCAGCACAGTAATACCTAAATAAAAAGGACAGACAGTACAGTAATACCTGAATAAATGGGACAGTTGCCATAGTAATACCTGGATAAAACAGACAGCCACCACAGTAATGTCTGGATAAAAGGGACAGAAAGCACAATAATACTTGGGTAAAAAGGACAGTCAGCACACTAATACCTGGATAAATGTGACAGTCAGCACAGTAATACCTGGACTAATGGGACCGTCATTATAGTACTACCTGGATAAAAAGGACAGCCTCCACAGTAATACCTGGATTAATGGGAAAGTCAGCAGAGTAATACCTGGATAAAGGGAACAGTCACCACGTCATAATTGGATAAATGGGACAGTCAGTACAGTAATACCTGGATAAACGGGAAAGTCATCACTACACTAATATCTGGATAAAAGAGATGGTTAGAATAGTCATACCTGGATAAATGGGACAGAGAGTACAGTAATACCTGGATAGAAAGGACAGTCACCGCAGTAATACCTGGATAAATGGGACAGTCACCAGAGTAGTACCTGGATAATTGAGACAATCAGTACAGTAATACACGGATAAAAGGGACAGTCACCACAGTAATACATGGGGTAAATGGGACAGTTGCTACAGTAACATTTGGATAAATGGGACAATCAGAATAGCAATATTCGGATGAAAGCGACAGTTACCACAGTAATACGTGGATAAATGGGACAGTTAGAACAGTAATATCTAGAGAAAAGGGACAGTCAGTACAATAATTTCTTGATAAAAAGATTTCAATCTTTCTTGGCGTCTTTCTATCATAGCCCTCTGTGCTTCATTCAGGTTCTTATTCAACTGTTTATATCTCAGTTTAAGGGGATTGGCCGCCTAAAAAAACCCAATAATCTTTAAAAAATTCGATTTGCTGAAAAAAATTCTATGGCTTCGTATAGGGTTCAAGAATGTGTCCACGAAATATTATGCTAAAATTTGCCGTATTTCTCTAGTTATGGCCTAAAATGTAACAATAACTATATACCCATAAAACACCAGTAGCGCAAATGATGTAGTCTGGTATAGTTTTACGATATATATTACGAAAACTTCCTTTGAAATGAAATGTATAATGTCAATAATATCCTACTCGGCACCTTTTTAGTTATTCCTAGCCATGACAACGCACACGTCATACCATGACGCCGACTGTGGCCGAGAGTTGCCTATAAACTTCCAAGCTAGAAGGACACATTTTTCATGCTCGCTAGCCTTGACTGAACTCTGTATTTTCTGCGGTGTTTTTGTTTTTTCACCGTGCCTAAAAGGTCCAAGAGTTCACTTCATGCTTCTAGAATGCCGAAAAGCCAAGTGGAAAGTCCAGGCGAGAAATAGAAGAAAGAGTTCAAGAAATTAGTGCCAGAGGGGAATGGAGTGACGGAGAGAGAGAGCTGTCGCCCATCAAACGGCGCAGACAGCGATCTCTGCTGACCAGAGACCAACCACATCCACCCCTAAACGCCTTTTTATTTGTTCGTCACTACCAAAGGGCAAAGATATTTTTTAGAAAAAGAAAGCAGTAGCTCGGAGGCTGATATTATAGACGATCCTGAAAAATAAAATGATCATAATATGAAGGAAGACTTGATGAATTACTTGAATCACGAATCCCTAATTGTGAATGTAAAGTAATTCCCAGGATCCATTTGGCAAGGGATGGAATCGAGACACTAATAAAAAAGTGTAGGTAACTATGATACCCTAGAGTAATACCTTGCAAAAGATCAGACAGCGGGGACCAGGAACCTAAAATTTATAAGAATGTGTCTTAGGCACATAAATAATCAATTAATATTCTTATTTATAATCATTTTGCATTAATTAATACCCAAAAATAAAAATTAAAACCATAGAATTAATTGTAACACAGTCTTTGAAGTCCCTTTTACTTTTTTATGTAACTAAAACTTTGAAGGCCCGTTTCTCAAAACATAAGTTTTCGCCTTTAAATGCATCTCCTCCCTAGTATTGGACCAGTCTAAATGAAATTTTAAATATAACATGGGAAACATGGTAGATTAAAACAAAAGCCAGATTTTTAATATTTTGAGTTTCTGATTTTTGGCAATTTATTTTTTTGTAATTTTTCCGGAAAATTTCATTAAAAAAATTCATATCTCGAAAAATAATTGAAAAATCAAAAATCCCCGGCTTTGTATCGAAGGTCCATATGTGTTTTATACGTGGTTCAAATCTCATCCCTTAAAACCAAAAAGCAAAGGAGGAGATGCATTTTGAAAATGGCCATTTTTGGCCGAAAAATGCTCTGGCGTCACAAAACCTAAGGTCACTGAACAAAATTTTTTCCCCAGAAGTTCCACACAATATCCTTTAACAAACCCCCTATATATCAACAACCTGTCGTTAAAAAAGTCGGAAACCGGCCGATCCCCTTAAAGTTGTTCATTCGTATTTTCATGATATCTTCTGAGTAATTAGATTAGAATGGTTGATTTAACCTTTAATAAGGTAGCCTTGGTTCATATCCCATATGCGCTTTCATAGGGGTTGCTTGAATATATGTACGTTAGTGTGCATTTAATAAAAATATTGCTGATGGTAAGTTGGTATCCCAGTTTGGATCTTGTCTAACTGAACGTCTCAGAGTGTCTAATAGTTTTCACTTATTCTTTTCTACCAGTCCATTACTTGCAGGATGACAGGAATGTACATTTACCTTCTCTACCTTGAATGTATTGCAAACCTCTTGAATCATAGCATTGTTACCTGAGATTATCAGCTGTGGAGCAGAATAAGGGCGGAATGCCTTGTCAAAGAGAGCAACAGCATAGTCTCTAGCACTCTTACCAGTTAGTGGTATCAACTCAGTATGTCTGGTGAGTGCAACAATACATACTAGAATGTTTTTATTTTGCCTATTTGTGTTATGTAGATTGGTGTTAAATCTATCACTATTCCCTCGGATGGAGTCTGTGCTATAGGATGTTTTCCCAAAGGTACCGCCTTGTCTGTTCTTCCCTTGGAACCATTGCAAATATTGCAACTTTTTATATATCTACTGACATTCTGTCGACCTGGGAGAGATTTTACTAGATTATCATACATGAGTTCAATAACTGCTTTGTTAAGGTTTTGGAACAATCTTCTTCGCTACTTTTTGTGAAAAGTTTGAAAATGATTGACACTCCGAATTAATCAACACAGCACTCCATTTATAGTTCTTAATTCATCTAGCAGGCATCCAAGTCTTTTAACTTAATACCTTTTCTATTTGAGGCACCAGGGGTATCTCATTTTCCACACATTTTGTTAATTGATTCAAATCTTCATCTTGTTTTTGTTCTTCACAAAGTGTGCCCTTGATAGTTCTTCTGTATATAATATCACTCCCATTGTTATTTTCACTACATTGTGATTCGTTGTTAATCAGGCTTATGCTGTCATCTTGAGGAACATATTTCAGTAAGGGATCTGCAACCTTATTAGCCTTACCCGGTACATACCTTTATTCTATTTCATAATATTGGGCAGTCACGAAACACCTTGCTCTGCGCCCAGAGAAATTTGGATTCTTCAACTTCTTTATGACAGCTGTGTGATCAGTGAGGACTGTTATCTTGGAACTAAAGATAAAGTATCTGAAGTGCTTCAGTGAGTCTATTGTATTAGCAGCATTTCTTTCTGTATTCCTCATTTTTTTGTTCTCTATCGGTTAAATACATGGGTAGATACGAGTATATAGAGGTCGAAGTAGAGTAAAGTCCTATTGTTGGAATATTAGTTTAAACCTCTAGGGAATCTCAACGTATTATCATATTTACCACTAAATATAACATACATTGCCGCTTCAGTTCTTGTAGTGCAACTTTGGGTCTCTCTCTCTCTCTCTCTCTCTCTCTCTCTCTCTCTCTCTCTCTCTGTGTGTGTGTGTGTGTGTGTGTTTAAATCTGTTAATAATCATGTTTTAGAAGTTTATAAATATCAATCTGCCTTATCGAGATTCCCATTAAGATAAATGCCCATTATCCCCAGAATTATGAATGTAATTTGGGTTTGTTAGTACTTGATATGTCTCAGAGTAGTTTATTCCATTTTCTTGATTTTTTCCTGATTGATTTTGAAGGTGTTTCCCGTGAGTCTTCAACTTGGTCGAAAAAGAGAGACTAGAATTAAGGGATAACTCATTTTAACGTTCCGCTTTCAACAATTTCGTTCAAGCACTGAATGAAAATTTAATTCGATGGTAGGAGTTTACTCTGTCTATACCTATCTCGATTAAGAGAAATATATAGCGACTAATTCAGTTTAATAGCCTAAATTTCAATACTTTCTGAAAGTATCTGGTAGGGAGTAAGTGTAAATGAGAGATGACCCCTACTATGAGGGAATGGACATCTCCCAAAAACCATAACCTCTAATGTTGATCGAGGCTTTGTCAATTGGCTGATGGATAGTCACTGATGTATAACGCAGGTATGAAGGTTAATGGAATTGCTCTAGGATATTGGATTAATATTCTTTTAGCAATTTCCTGTATATGGCGACGGTAATGCTTAGAAAATTATGTGTTCAGATGGACGTAGTTGATTGGTGGCCTATTGAGACACCAAACAGATTGCTTTTGTTTGCTAACGTAAACGTTTTAATCGTTATCGTGTTTTCCGCCTGTCTATTGAAGTAATCGTTTATCGTGCCATATTTGATATGTTGATGGATATGTTGTATAGCAGAACCCCTTTGTCAGACGTAACATGGAAAATTCAAAATGCTCTCAAGTTAGAAAATACTCATATAATATACCCACACACCTACACAAACGCACATACACACACACACACACACACACACACACACACACACACACACACATATATATATATATATATATATATATATATATATATATATATATATATATATATATATATATATATATATATATATATATATATATATATATATATATATGTGTATGTATGTATGTATGTATATATGATTATCATCACTTTTGTACGTGAGTCATTTATCACACATTACCACAGGTGAAAAATAAGGTCCTGACCGGTTTCGACTTTATTTCCAAGCTACTGACGAAGGACAGATACAGAGTATAAGAAGTCACAAATATATATACTACAGGAACAGTACTGACTAACATACACAACCATTAGAGACTACATATCCACCCACCGGCCGGTGTCGAGGTAGGAGTGGCTTTCAAAACTCATTTGGCTAAAAATCACAATATATTCTCAGGGGACAATACTGATAAACATACCGACCATAGGCGACCTCAGATCCACACCTGACAGGTGTCAGGGAGGCGGAGTTTGGAAATTCATTAGCACTACTGCCCCTGTACTGTGTTTACAAATATGATAATCCTATATTCATACATCTCTACTGCCTGCCTTAAAATTTAAACAATTTACAAATTTCTTTTGATATTAAAGGATCAAGTTTATACATCCCTTGACTGATATTCATATTATGGTTGTAACTTTCTTTTATAAAGCTAGATTCAATGATATTCCTTTCCAGTGCATTATTAGAATATAGAATCCTTTTTGCCCCTTCCCAGTTGATAACAAGATTGTTTTCACTAACATGTACAAAAATACTACTGTTCCCCTGTACATATCTCATACATTTCTTATGCTATTCATTTCTTTTTTCCAGTGCTTTCCCTGTTTGGCCAATAAAAAAGTTGTCACAAGACTTACATGGAATTTTATATACACACTCTTTAGTATTGTCAGGGGAGCTGAGAAGGAAGAACAAGAAAGGAAGGAGAGAGAAGCAGAAAAGTGGAGAAAGAAGCAGAGTTGGAGAAGCAAAGAAGATTCGAACTAGCCTTGATCCAGGAGAAAAGAGCCCTTGCTGACTTAGAAAGATAAGAAAGGGAATTAGAAAGACAAGAAAAGGAAACCCAGCGCAACCATGAGCTAGCACTTGAAAAGTCTCGCCTGGAGAGTGCCATGGCACTCACCCAACATAGGGCCAAGTATCCCACTCTGGCCACTCCACAATCCACCCTCAAAAGCATAAGCTTGCTCATTCCAAAGTGGAAAGACGGCAAACCTGAAGCCTGGCTCGACCAAATGGAACACGTCTTCACCAATTTCAAGCCTACCTCAGCAGAGATCTCCTTGATCCTTGACAAACACACGGGCGGCAAGGGACTAGTCATTTTCCGATTCTGAACCGATGACACTCAGGGGAACCTCGAAGAGGTCAGGAAGGCCATCAACAAGGTCTACGAAATTACCCCTAAATGCTGGAGACAATGTTGGTGTGGCCAACCAAAGGAAGTGGGTCAGACTTCAACAGATTGGGT
This sequence comes from Macrobrachium rosenbergii, assembly GCF_040412425.1. Lineage (NCBI taxonomy): Eukaryota > Metazoa > Arthropoda > Malacostraca > Decapoda > Palaemonidae > Macrobrachium > Macrobrachium rosenbergii. The sequence goes on from NC_089741.1 coordinate 65,334,765, forward strand.
CTATCATAAAACTCGAGCTGTTAAGCATTGGCTGGAAGCCCTCAACATCACAACATTTGAGGAACTCTTAGAGTGCATGCAACAGGAAGACTTCTTCTATTACACTCCAAGCTCATTAGCCACTTACTTACGTGAAAAACGTCCACAGACCTTTGATGAGTGCTGCCGTTTAGCAGATGACTGGGACACTTATCATCCTTTCACCAGTTCCCTGCATCGAAGGATCATCTCCCAAGTCACGCCTCATTGCAAGCCCAACCAAAGAATGGACTCTCTTCTAAAATTCCTGTTTGCACTCATTGCAAGGGGAAGGGGCACTTGGAATCCCAGTGCTGATCTAAGGGAGGAGCCGCCACAGCGCCAGCCCCTGATCAATCAGAGAAATAACCTCAACCTTCACCAGCTCCTCAAAAGGACTTTAGTAAGATTATTTTGCACTGCATGTAAATTCTATTGGCACTCCTTCCTCTGGAGTAACTGCCCTAGCAAAGCAACTGCACCAGCCATTGCACTGGCAGTTACCAATCATCAATCTCTAGGCCCTCCAGCCAAGGGGCCTATATTTGTGGCACCTCCTAAAGGTAGCTACTCTGTACGCCAGGTTAAGGCATTTGAAGATACTGGAATGCAAGTCTCCCTGATAAGGGAAGACAAGGTCCCCTATGGAGCTAAAATTGAAAAACATAAACTCGTCACCATCAAGAGTATTAATTGGGTAAAACTGATTCCCCAACAGCCCATTTGAGGGTCACCAGGCCCCACAGGACCAAGCTCTGCACACTTGCAGAGATTGGTCCTGTGCAGTAGCAAATTACCTCACTGGAGGCTATGACCTCCTCTGGGGCAGGACTCTCTGTCCCCACCTAACTCAAGATGACCCGGGAGTCCTGACCCCTCACAGTCTCCATCAGGCACAAATAGTTCTCACAGACCTGCCTCAGAACTGCTGCCAGTACCACCTGAGCGCCCTGAGTGGTGTCAGGCTCCATCAGTCTCAGTCATTGAGCCCTTACCAAATTTAATTCCCGTGCCTGGACCTGACTTAGTTCTGGTGCCAGTGGACACTGTAGATCTCCCTTCAGGAGATCCCAAATTTGCCTCAATTTCCCTGCCAGTGCCACTTGAGCACCCTGAGCAGTGCCACGTTCTGTCTGTCCCGAAGGTTGAGCCCATTACAAATTTGATTCTTGTGCCTGGTCCTGCCTTAGTACCAGTGCCAGAGCACGCCATAGATCTCCCTTCAGGAGATCCCAGTCCGTCCCCGCGTTCTCTTCACCTGGCTTGGCCCCACTACCAGTCTCGGCAAGAGAGCCATCCCAAAGTTTACTAGGGTCCCTTCCAGATTCCCCTGACCTCAGCGGAAACTCATCTCCTAGCACAGCCTTGCAAAACGTGCCTGAGTTGGTCATTGTAACCTGCGAACCTCGCACACCCACAAAGATTTCTTCCTTTCTTTCCCATTCTTTAGAAGATGAGATTCTGATGGAAAATTCTTCCATATCTCAGGTGGTCACAGAGCTCAAGGAACACACAGTTGTTGCAGCATCTGGAACAGGTACCACTCCAGCACCTCCCTCGGACTTGGGTTCACCAATTCCTCCTAAAACATAAAACCATCAACCTAAAAGAGGTTCAAGGAAGAAAGGTCAGAGGCATAGAAAGTCCAGGTAGCCTATGTGAGACACAGAACTCTCCTGGCACTCTCCCTTCACTCTCACTCTCTGTAAATCTGTAATTTACTTTTCTCTTGTAACTTTAATAATTTGTAATTTAACTTTAAGCCTTGTAACCATTACCCATTTACGTTGCCTAGCTCCCCTACTAAGCATCACACTCTCACCACTGCAGTGTTAACCACCGGACCTTCTGGCACTCTAAGTCTTTAACCTTCATTTCTTGCAATTACTTGCATAACAGATTTTAAAACCCTCTAAAGGGAAAGTTAATTGTATATCACAAAGCCACTAGGCCATGTCAATATTAGTGCCACCACATCAGCAAGGTAACATGGCACTCCCTAAACGAGTAGCCACAAGATTGTATAAAGGCTTATTAGAAATGTATGGAATTGTACTTTATTTTAGCTAAGTCGGGTCTCTACCCTAACATGCAATCCGTCCTAGCCTATATGCAAGCAACATTGTATTTGTAATACCTTAAGTTAAATTCATTTTATAGTACAAGTTACACAAAGTAGCATTAAACTTTGCAGGTGCTGTCTAAGTATTCGTGCATTCTAACTTAACAGTTGTTCATTATTGAAAGCAGTCACCTTGGTATAATTTTAGCCTAACACGCTTTGCTGAAATCGTAACTGTGTGTGTTTTTGTTTGTGTGTGTGTGCGCGCGCGCACGAAAAGGAGAGCATAAAGAATTCCATGCCGTATCCTCTTATCCTCACTTTTCTTATCTTTTTTGCAACATTGAACTTCCTGGATGTTGCAATATCGAAAAAGTTTGCTGAAGTCGTCTCCTGGTCTCCCGGCCATAATTCTCTAAAAGTCGCCAGTGGATATTCAGAGAGAAACATTAAATTTTGCACTACCTTTCCGTGAAGTCAGAAATCTTTTCGCCTTCTCTCCATCTGTCAGTCTGTATGTCTTGCCCTCTTACTTTCTGTTTTTTTTTTTTTTATTGATTCTTAAGATAGATAGGTATGGAGAGAGAGAGAGAGAGAGAGAGAGAGAGAGAGAGAGAGAGAGAGAGAGAGAGAGAGAGAGAGAGAGAGAGGTTGAAATAATAGTTGGACTATCTTATCTTTGTTTTACGAACATAGTCCAAAGAACTGTGCGTGAGTGTGACTCTGTGTGTGTTTCTCTTTTGGTGAGAGATTGAGAGACAGACAGACAGACAGAAATCAGACAGAAACGGCTAAATAGGCCGACATAGACCGGGTGTGGTGGGAATATAAGCTTACTGTACATATTAACGGAGATTCGGACAAATCACACCAACTATTAGAAGAGACTTGTAATTATTCATATTTTCTTTCAGATATGATGATTTTCGTCGTGTAGTCACATGCTCTATAATATTCAAAATCAGTACAATTACAAAATTAAGAGGACTTATTTTCTTTCATAGTCATTGGTTTTGTGATCATAACAGATTTTTTTCCGGATGTAGAGGAACTTTCATAAGAGCTATGATAAGGACAAACATATTTTCCTGTCATACGTAATATTTTTACATGTCATCTCACAATTCATCATTCATTTGCTATGCTTCAGGGCGAACAAATATAATTCTATTCCTACAGAACTACAGAGATACAGTTATGACTGACAAATATGGAAAATAACTTCATGAATTTATAAGTACAACTTCCTGACGAAGTAATGGAAAGTGAAGCATTGCAAAATGACATAAAGGCAGGAGTTAAAAAGAAATGCCAAGCCACGAGGCCCACAACAGGCTCTGCCTTATTACTTGCCTTAAATGCACAACATTCCTCATTGATTTTTTTTTATTTAGATGGAGGGTTTGTATTCTCATAAGACATGAGAAATTTTTCAGTGGCTGAGTGATTGCATTAGTGGATAATTATTAATTTATTTAACAATGTTTTCGTCCTAATTAACACTTTAGTTTTAAATTTAAATCTACCAGGATTGGTAACTACTATTTTCTTCTAAGCGACATTTGTATGAAAGTACGTTTTTACCATTTATGCATTTCTGTTTTACGTTAAATGTTTGTCGCATATTGGTATGAATTAAACGTCCCATGAATGCTATTTTAGTGAAATACTTATTCTTTGATTAATTTGTAATTCATTTCACCTTATTGATTCTAGGTCTTCAGGTCAAACAGACACATGATGGAAAATAATTTTATATTTCCAGTAGTGTAGAAATAAAAAAAAAAAGTGACCAATGCTCGGTCTAAAGTAGATAGACAATCGTCAAAAATTCTCTCTCTCTCTCTCGCTCTCTCTCTCTCTCTCTCTCTCTCTCTCTCTCTCTTTGTTTTTTTTTGGTTGATGATTTTTTTGTTATAGGATTTAAACGAGTCACGGGTTTGATCCGTTGACCTTTGAGAAGAGTATGTCTAATGCAACAGTGTCTAGCACATAATGCAACGAATTTACAATTCCTTTCTCTCTTTCGTCCTGTCAGTCTACGTATATACAGTTGTTTTAGAAGACGCTCATCTGGTAAATAATTCTCTTACCAAAATATGAGCCTCACGCCAGTTAATAATCGATTGCCTTAGAGATGAGATGCATTGCGTTCACTTTTTTCCATCCGCGGTTGTCAGATAAAATTTCAAGTCCATCTGTGACGTCATCAGTAAGAAGGCAGAGATTAGAAATTATTTTTTCTTTTTCTACTTTTCGACAGTCATTATGGAATATATGTTTCTGTCTTTTTTTACGTAATTTCGGAAACCATTGTTAGCTGTTATGCATCAATAATCATGATTAAATATTTCCTCCTTGACTCTCCTTCCTAGCGATGTAAAGTGATTTTTGCAAAATATTTCGTATATCCTCCTTGAAATATATTTTTTTCCCGTGACTAATAACGATATTCTAATGAGAAAAGCACATTTATATAACAAAAGACTACATTACTGCTTGGTAAACGAAAATTATCAGACGAATGCTACAGTAATAATTATTTGTTTTCAGTAAAAGAAAACTATTGAGATGGGTTTTTGTACGTCCGTCCTCCCTCACATCTTAAAAACTACTGAGGCTAGAGGACTGCAAATTTTTATGTTGATCATTCACCTTCCCATCATCAAACATATCAAATTTCAGCCCTCTAGCCCCGGTAATTTTTATTTTATTTCAGGTTAAAAATAGCCATGGTCGTGAATCTGGCACTTCTTTAGATGCCAACAACACAGGCCACCAGCGGACTGTAGCCGAAAGTTTCATGGGACGCAGCTGAGAGTTTCTTGGGCCGTGGCTCAGTGTTTCATGCAGCATTATACACTGTACAGAAAACTTGATCGCGCCGAAGTTGCTTCTGCGCATTTTTTTACTTTTAGTTTTCTGTAAAAGAAAACTATTGTGCCGGCTTTGTCTGTCCGTCCGCACTTTATTCTGTCAGCACTTTTGTCTGTCCGCCCTCAGAATACTTAGAAACTACTGATGCTAGAGGGCTGCAAATTGGTATGTTGACCATCCAACCCCCAAACATCAAACATAGCAAATTGCAGCCCACTAGCCTTGGTAGTTTTTATTTTTTTTTAGGTTAAATTTAGCCACAATCTTGATTCTGGCAACTATATAGGATAGGCCACCACCGGCCGTGGTTAAAGTTTCATGAGCCGCGGCTCATACAGCATTATACCGAAACCACCGAAAAATAGACCTATTTTCGGTGGCCTTGATTATACACTGTAGTGGCTGTACAGAAAGCTCGATTGCGCATAAGAAACTTCGGCCCATTTTTTTACTTTTTTTAAGGGTGTACAACAATCTGAGTCAGCCCAAATTACTGTAGTGTTCTCGGGATACTTGAAAAACTCAATAAACTCAAATCAAACTCACTGATAAGAGAGTTTATTCAATAAATTGCCAAGAACCTAATTCTAAGTGTTACACATGTACGCAAACATAAAATTCTACATCGGCTGAAAAAGATCCCGAAGTTAGTGGAAAACAATGCCTACCTATACATCATCATCACATGTGCACATAAGTCTGTCCCGTACTTTTCCTTCAGCATCCCCTCCATGCCTTCACCTCTACTTAAGAATAAAATTGATGGCTACTTAGACAAATAAATAAATGAATAGATAGATATATACTAGCGACACAAATAGAAGGTGGGCGTGTAAGTCGACACATGGTCACGACAAAAGGGTCTAATGAGGCCGAAGACTCTGAGTTTCTGTGGAGGTCACTTATAAAACAACGCAAATTCTGGTCTCTGCTAGTTAAAAAAGAAAAAAAAGGGCCGTGTGCCACTACGGGCTCTTGCTCATAAGAGCAGTCCCTAAAAACCAAACTTAATCCTATGCCTACGTAGCTCTCAATCAATCGTTCTTGCTGAGTATAAACTTGCAAACATCAATGTCTCTCGCTCTCTCTAAAGTTTTTTCATGAAAGCAAAATGTACTGAACGATTGCTTGTATGTCTGTGTGTGTGGAGAGAGAGAGAGAGAGAGAGAGAGAGAGAGAGAGAGAGAGAGAGAGAGAGAGAGAGAGAGAGCGAGCGAGCGAGCGAGAGAGAAAGAAAACGTAAATTCTTAAGAGATTGTAGTTCATTCTAAATTGGTCTGACCTTGTTTTATGACGAGCATTTGCTTCTCGATAGCCCTAAAATTGAATATGAAATTTGGCTTCGTAATTGATTTGGTCAGTAGGGGAGATTTGTCCTAGATATCAGTTGATGTTTTTATTGGTATTTTGCCAACACTGGTTTTAATTCTTGAAGCAGTACGTAAACATCAGTTAATAATCGAAATTTGAAGAAAGCACTGTGTGGGGAAAGGAAAACGAAGATCGTTCTGCGTTGCTCTAGCCTCTGTGAAGTGGGATACATACCAATTCAAAGTAAGTGCCAGGACCACATCCCCAGCCAGACAGGTCAGACATCATAACTTGCACAGCATAAGTAGTCTACTCGATAGAGTCATAGACGAAGTGGTAGTAGCAATTACTACTCTTTTGGACAGATGTGTCCGTCTAACTGGAAAATGTACGGTCATGAATGGGTGTGATCAGTTGTGCTACATAATGATACTATGAACACCACCACAGTCCGGCAGTTTTAATCTGCTTTAATTTGTCATCGTCAGAATCTTCGTTCCACGACACCTGCCATTTAATAAAGGTGATGAGATTTAGTAGTAGTAACGAATCACTGGCAGCAACAGGTATACTTGATCTAGTCATAGTGATTACATTCTTGGCTGCTTTATCAACATCATTTCCTTTATGCTTGCCTGTTCATGATCGTCCGGCTCAAATGAGGCAATTTGTTTCAGTACAAAGTAATCTTGTCCACCGTGTATTCAACAGTCTCGGACACAGATTTACTCTCTATTCTTTGTCCCATAAAAGCCCGTGTTGGTATTATCAGAATGGGTCAACTCTGAAGGAAATACAGTCCAAGTACCGTAGATGGCCAACTGATAGAATCCCCACTAGGGCTACAATAGTCTAGTGATAACTAGTCTATTCATTTTAAAATGTACAAAACAAAAGAAGAAAGTTATTTCAAATCAGTACCAACAAAGAATCCCTTATGAAATATATATTGGAAATTAGGGCACCCATAAGTGTGATGATATAAACTTTCAGTAACTAAATAAAGCTGCAGCAGGTTACTGGCGAAGGGCAACTGGTTAAACATATGAGCGTTTTCTGGAAAACATGAATCCTGGAC
>NC_089741.1:65347110-65367110 GCF_040412425.1 Macrobrachium rosenbergii
CTGTCATGTCTCTACTTATTAAAACGTCAAGAAAAGGAATTTTGTTGTGTTTCCCATTCAACTTTGAATTTGATGCTAGGCACTAACGTTATTGTATAGGTATGGATATGGATATGGGTAGGCGGGGCAATGCCCAAAACCCCCAAAAAGGGGGCGTGGCCAGCCCCCTTCCCCTCCTGATAAGCCTCATATACGTACATGAGGCCTAAAAGGGGTGCGGCCTCCCCAGACCCACAAATAGACTACTATTCGGGCGTAGCCACCTGAGCCCTAAATCGACTCCAGTTGTATTATAAGCTCCGTACGTACATGAGGCTCATAAAAAGGGGACGTGGCCACCGTGACCCCAAATGGACTCGCATGTCTTATGACTCATGTACGTACATGAACTAATATATGTGTACATGAGGTGCAAAGGGGTGTTGCACCCCTGTCACTTGTCTTATAAGCTCATATGCGCATGCATGAGCTTCGAAAAGGAGGGGACGTGGACACCTGTAACTCTACGGGAATGAAACCCATGTCTTATGTAAGCCCGTGACGTCACGCAACCAATATATGGAATAAAACCACCAATTCAACCCCTGACCTCAAATTGTCTTCCACTTTAATGAGGCATGACCTGTAATCTCTACGGGAATAAAACCAACATTTCCAACCCCCACCCCAACCTGGCTCCACTTTGCACACCCCCGTGACGTCACGTAACTCTACGGGAATAAAACCACCAATTCAACCCCCGACCTCAAATTGACTCCACTTTTTGGGGCGTGGCCACCTGGGTAACTCACGGGAATAAAACCAACATTTCAACCCCGACCCCAACCTGGCTCCACTTTTGCATACCCCGTGACGTAACGTAACTCTCACGGGAATAAACCACCAATTCAACCCCTGACCTCAAATTGACTCCACTTTTTGGGCGTGGCCACCTGTAACTCTACGGGAATAAAACCAACATTTCAACCCCCGACCTCAACCTGGCTCCCACTTTGCCGCACCCCCCGTGACGTCACGTAACTCTACGGGAATAAAACCACCAATTCAACCCCTGACCTCAAATTGACTCCACTTTTTGGGCGTGGCCACCTGTAACTCTCTACGGGAATAAAACCCAACATTTCAACCTCCGACCCCAACCTGGCTCCACTTTGCACCCCGCGTGACGTCATGTAACTCCACGGAATAAACCACCAATTCAACTGACCTCAAATTGACTCCACCTGAAGGCCACCTGTAATCTCACGGAATAAAAACCAACATTTCAATCCCCCCGACCCCAACCTTTTCACTTTGCCGCACCCCCGTGACGTCATGTAACTCCACGGGAATAAAACCATCCAATTCAACCCCTGACCTCAAATTGACTCCACCTTTTCTACACTCCTGTGACGTCACGTAACTCCACGGGAAATAAAACCATCCTTCCAACCCCTACCCCAAATTGACTCCACCTTTCCTACCCCCATGACGTCACGTAACTCGGGAAACCATCCTTCATTTGAACTAACCCCGTGACGTCGTAACTCAAATTGACAAATCAGAAGCTCCACGCTATGCCCCCGTGACGTCACGTAACTCTACGGGAAAAACCATTTGAACCCCAACCCCAAATAGACTCGGTTCACTGCTTTTGCGACCTCATGTCCCCTTTAATTGTTTTCAACGTAACCGGACGCGACTCCTCCTCATATAAAATCTCTAATTAATATATGCACACGCGAATGTAGCTCTATCAACTCTCTCTCTCTCTCAGCCGTTACATTTTGCTTTAGATATTCGAGTATCATGATAAAGGATATTTATGACTGACTTCAACCTCATGTGAGACATATATTTATCAATTTGATATCTCCCCCAATCTCCGACACACAGGATGAAACCTGACCTTATCGCCATATTTGCCAAGCTGACTTCACCCTCACGTGAAATTTTATCTATCATAGAATTTGAGTCATAATCTCCATACACTACACAAGTTTAAAGGCAACACTTAATTTGTTTTATTTATTAATACTGAGTTTGAAAGAGGTTAAATGAAAAATCAAATGACAGATGGAATTTCAGTTTTGTTTATTTATTAATAATGAGTTTGAAAGAGGTTAAATGAAAAATCAAATGACAGACGGAATTGTTATTTTATATTTGTAACCAATGCTAAATACAGGGAATGAATTAATATTCCATACAAATACATACATTAGAAAAAAAAACTGTATATACAAACACGAACGCGATAATATACGCATTCGCTTTTCCAAAAACAATACTTCAATGAAACACACGGCTACTAAATATTTCTAACTTGTCCTTCACATCACAGCCTCAGTATATGCCATACATCTACTCCAGCACTTTTCCTGACCGTTTATCAAAGACGACGTTTCATCTAACACCTCAAAGCTTTTAAATTTAGCTAACAAGTTTTTCATATATAAATCTTCCACGCACCTTTCCTCCAACAGGGATAAATTTTTTTCATTATAGCCACACCCAACATATTTTACCAATTTTGCTCATTTCATCACTGAATGTAGCTAACACAGGTAAATATTGATTCAACCAAGTCGTATTAAGCATTAAACACGCTCGACGCCCATTGACTGATGCCATGGAAAGATAACAAATAATATTGACTTATAGTCATACGATGATTTGTGATAATAAAAAACTTCCTTCCATTTATTTCTTGACTGAAGAAAAAGCGGTTGAATCTCATATTCGCATTATCAATCTCTGGCCAAACGATCGTGCACATGATGTTTCATCTTGGAATAAGCCACGTTTCTTTTTGTGCAATGATTTATTCGTTCTCTTCAATGGGGGGGCTGGATACCGGGATCAACAGCTTTGTGTTAATAAGGTAGCTTCCACTATTGGAAGGAGATCACCTCATCATGGATCGTTGCATTCCTTCAGTAAGATGTGATTTATTTTCAGGTCATTTTCAATAAACAATGGCGGAACGTACTGAAAAAAATAGTTCAATACCCCTATCACGAGGAAATGCATCAATTACAGATGCACCAGTGCAAATGAGAATATCGTAAAAAACCTGCCAACTCTTGGCATACGGATAAGCGTTAATGCAAACGTGGGTCTAACAGGCCACCACACCGTAGCATATTGACCTGTCATACATGTGGACACAATTAGTGGCCACGCGTCTTTAAACACGCTCTTTTTGTGCGTATTCGTTCTCTTCAATGGGGCGCCGAACATGTTAATTCGGACAAGTTCCTGAAAACTAACTTTCACAATGGCGGAACCTTCACGAGGAGCCATATGATGCACCAGTGAATATCGAAAACCTGCCAGCTGGCGAGAGTCCACGTCTTGATGCTAAACACGTGTTGCTTCCTGAACAATCAGGTTCAAGAGGTTGATGAAGCCATGAGAGTCTTGATGTGACAATCCTTCAGAGATAATGAGCTACGAGCTCCCTGCCTTTATCACAATCACCGATTACAAACCAGTTGTGACGAAGCATCGTCTCTCTCCTCCCCAGCCATGATTCACACACACACGAATAAACAAGTCTTATCATTCCTCACGCCAAAGGTCATCACACATATGACTCATTTTATCAAAATCAGCATCACTCCCAGCCATGATTCAAGCTCAAACGAATAAACAAGTCTTATCATTCCCCATGCAAAGTCATCCACACATATGACTCATTTTATCAAAATCAGTCACGTGACTAAACAGCCGGCATCATTGTTCCTAAAATGTTAATAAGCCACCCACGCATCACCATGCTTTGTGTTTGTTCTTCCTACAATCGCCATCTTTTTTTCCCTCCCCTCCTCCTCCTCCTCCTCCTCCTCCTCCTTTTTCCCCATATTTCTGCCACGTTTCGATTTGTTTTTAATGGCTATATTCCTTAACATCCAATCTTAACCCCGCCATTTCTAGGAATAGTGATAATTCGAAAATATTTAACGTGGTTTATTCCTTGTAAATTCTCGAGCTATATCTAAAATATTATAACCTGCGAGTGGATGAGTTAAATGATTTCATTCCATTCAACCGTGTTAGAACCTTATGCTTAACAAAAGCCGTAACATATGACTTTTGAGGTTCTTTAAAAAATATTGGAATAATACCTGTTAAATCGGAGATTGCTTTTTTTGGAGTCATGTCCCCTTTAATTGTTTTCAACGTAATAGTTTACCACCTCCCCACCAGTCACTGACCTCACTTTCTATGGAGGAGGAGGAGGGCGATAGGAGGTCCCGTTTCATATAGCTGGCACAGTCGGATTTTGGATATTAAGAGAGGGACGTGTGAACTAAAGCTGGTATCCTCCTGCCAGTACCCTCCAGGTTATTAATATCACCATCACAAACCTCTTTTCTATTCCATTAACCTCGTAATGGAAGGAGGGATAATGTAAAACTCCTTCATTTTCAATTAAAAAGACGGACCAAACTCGCTGCAATAGGTAATAACGCTGATAGAATAGCCCCCCCTTTACGACTTTTCAGTATATTTTTCTTCTTAGATATGACGTTGTTTTCAGGACACAAGATGAATTTCTCGTCTACAATTTCTTAGGTGTTTAATAAACTACTTATCTTTTGATTACCACAAAGAAAATTTTAAAAATTTCCCGGCGTAGCCACCAAAACCACCGTTTAAGATGGGAATGACTTTACTTCTTTCATGGGTGATAAACCAGAGATGAATAAATAAAGTTTTATTTTACGTATTAAAGCGTGTTCCTAACATATCCGTTCAATTTGAGATTCATCAACCCAGGTGAATTTGTCTCGGATAACCTTTCAATGAAACGTAATATTGAGTTTTATTATTTTTCTTCCTCCTTCCCAGAATAGTGATAATACGTTTCTGGTAGATTTGTGAAATTAATTCTTCGATAAAATGCACTTTTATTTCACCCACGCTAAATCTTTCCAAGAAGTATACGACTGGATTTTGCGATGTATCCACTTTTTCGGATTTAAAAATTTCTAAAAGTATTTTTTTGAATGTATCCCCCTAAAAATTGCGTTCCGACGCTCATCGGCGATGCGTACAATCTCCAACATTTAGCGAAATGGTGGGATATTAACACAACAGCCTTTTATACATACTCGAGAATTGACGTTCAATGTCATCTCAGCCGTTAATGCGTGACCTCTTGCAGGGTGCGACCCAAACTCCTATGGGGGTTGTGGTTGTAACTCTGAACAATGTCACGCAAGACGTTAATGTATTTTAAGGTATTCTATGTGTGAGATATGAAATCTGACTTTTAATAGTCCTTATGACTCTTTCAGCTATAGATTTGATTTATCAAAAATGCTGAATAATTTTTATATTTTTACTATCTAAATATTCTCTGACGGCATTATTCTTATATTCACGGTCGTGAAATTCTGAAAATTTTAGATTCGATAACCTCTGTAAACACACTTTTTCAAAGGGAACAATTTATAGATATCTACCTTCGGTCAAACCTATTCAAACCCATTATTATGCCGAGCTAATTTGGACATATCAGCTAAATTGTATGACATTACTCGCAGTTTGGGTGACATGACGATAACTTTAACATTTTCAAATTTGGCTATCAGATACCCTGAATATTTAACCCGTGCATCACAGTTTTATCCGTTCTTTATCCATATTGGGCAATTTGAATTAGATCAGCTGTAACAGTTCAGGTGTTGAAGTCTACCACAACGGTTTTTAACATTTAAAGCTGAGCTTTTAAATATTGAATAAAGTTTGGTTCAGACATTATCTGGATCGGGGAGGAGGGGAGGAGAGGAGATAGAGTGGCGGTGCCAGCAGTAGCGGCAATCTCTCCCTCCCTAGCACCTTCATCCTCACATCATTTTAAAATGAAAGGATGTTCAGTTAATCAGAGAATAGTAAAGTTAATTTGATAATTCCTCTTTATCAAATCCTACAGGTCATCTCACTCCAGTTAAACGGAGGCGTAAATGACCAAGTTTTTATTTTACTATATATTTTATCCTATATTCATATATTTTAATATATATATTGTATATAATATATATTCATATACACATTGGTTTTATATTTTTAAATTATTAAATTGTATTTTTATTATAGGTGATTTTTACTGTACAATTGTATTTTGATATTGTAGGAAAAACGATTTATATGTTTCATTATGGAAATTAAACAAATATGTGCAAAACTTCCATTCACCTAATTATTATTATTAAGGCTTGTATATAAAAGGGAGCGTGTAAAGTATACAACTTTAGTCTTGAACGCGCTAACATCGTAGCTGTGGCAGGTCCTTCCTGGGCAGTTGTTGATAGTTCGCTAATCCCGCTCATTATCATCAGAGGTTTAGTAACAGTGTAAGTCAAATCCTTTGTCAAAAAATCATTGAAACTCCATGAAACCAGTTCAATACATTTATATTGAATATCTGAACACCCCCTCGAAATGCATCCCTCAAATAGGTCCCAAATTTAAAGTATCCGAAGAAATTTTAAACTTTTACGCTGAAAGGGGAGACAGAGGTTAATAAAAGGTCTTTTCATACTCGACGATTGTTTCCTCGAGGCTAGTGATAATAAATTTGTCACTAATGTTAGGTTCATCTATTTCAGTTATATTCAAAAGAATATGTTTTCATTCGGGCAAGTTTAGTAGAAGTATAAGCCTCTGTTCATTATATTCTAATGAAAAATCGTGATTTTTTATTGAAACTCTAGGTCGGCAGTTATTCGGATGAAGCTTCAGCCTTTTCGGACATATATAAAATAGGAATCACGTAACCGCTACGGTTATTTGTTAGCAGACTTCGCTCGTCAACACTGAACTGTTACAGCCCGAACTAATATTCTGGGTGAAACGGAATATCAAATAGCTTACCAATATGGATAAAGAACTGATAAAACTGCTAAAACTTTTTTGATAGTTTACGGTGGACTCTTTATCAGGGTAGCGAAAATCTGGATAGCCAAATTACACGTGAAAATGTTAAATCTTGCGTGGACATCCTGCATAAAGTCACTATCGAAAAAAAGAAGAAAATCATGTCACCCAACCTGCGAGTATTAGCGAGCACGATTTAGCCGATATGTCCAAATTAGCTCGGTATTTTGTTAAATATTTGCTGGTCTTTATTGACGTGTTTCCAGATAACAAATTGTTCCCTTGAAAAAGAAGGATGGTGTTACTATGCGTCGCGCTTTGAAGAAGGTTATCGAATCTACCGAATTTTTCAGGCAATTTCACGTTTGAATAGTGATGAGGGTAGAGATATTATTTTGTCAGAGAATATTTAGATAAAAATATAAAATTATATAGCGTTTATTCGAGAGAAATCAAATCCTCTATAGCTGAAAGAGTCCATAAGGACTATTAAAAGTCGGATATATAGATATCTCACACATAAAATACCTTAAAATACATTAACGTCTTGCGTGACATTGTTCAGAGTTACAACAACCCCCATAGGAGTTTCTGTCGCAAGCAATAGTTCACGCATTAACGGCTAGAGATGACACGTGAATCGTAGAATGTTTATTACACCATTTCGTCGGAACGCAACGTTTTTAGATGGGGATATACGCAATTTTAGGAAATACACAATTACTCTAGAAATTTTTAAATCAGTTTGGCGGGTGGAAATACATCGCAAAAATCCAGTCTTATACTCTTAAACGATTTAGCGGGAAGGAAGATAATAAAAAGGGTATTGGAAAGGTTTCGAGACAATTCATCTGGTTTATCATCCTGCGAACGTTATAAAATAAAACTTTTATTTGATTCATTCCCATTTAAATTAGTTATCTGACATGGTTTGTACACTTTTAGAAATTTTAGAAATTTTCTTTGTAAATCTAACTCAAGGTTTAATCACTTATAAGAAATTTTAGACTGAGAAATTCATCTTGTGTCCTTGAAAACAACGTCCATATCGGAAGAAAATATAGAGTGTCGGCAAGGGGGCTATTCTATGGGAATCAAGAACTGAGTTTGTAGGAAGTCTTTTATTGAAAATGAAGGAGTTTTATTGTTATCCCTGCCATTACCTACTTCAGTTAATGAATAGAAAAGAGGTTGTGATGGTGATATTAATAACCTGGAGGGTACTGGAAAGTTGGATACGACAGCTGTTAGTAGTAGCCGACGACACGTCCTCTACTGATCAAAAAACTGTCTGTGCCAGCTATCGCTCACGGAACCTCCTCTTTTCCTCCCTCCTCCTCCTATAAATGTGTAGGGGCAGTGACTGGAGGTAGTAAATGGATTACGTTGGAAACCTGAGTGGCTATGACTCGCAAAAAAGCAATCCTGATTTAACAGGTATTATTCCAATATTTTTAAAAAGAAGACTCAAAGTCATATGTACGGCTTTTGTTAATATTACAAGATTCTAACACGGTTGAATGGAATGAAGAACATTTACTCATCCACTGAGGTTATAATATTTTAGATATAGCTCGAAAATTTCAAGGGAATCTTTTATTGATAATATTTAATTATTTACTAGAAATGGCCGGGAGTTAAAGATTGATGTTAAGGAAAAGCCATTAAAAAACAAATGAAACGTGGCGAAATAGGGACGGGCGAAGGAGGAGGAGGGAGGAGGAGGGGGTGGAAGGTGAGGGCGGGACATGCGAAAACAAGATGGCGATTGTGAGGAAGAAACAGAAACAGAAGCATGGTGGATGCGTGGGTGGCTTATTAACATTTTAGGAACAATGATGCCGGAGCTGTTTAGTCACGTGAACTGATTTTGATAAAATAATCATGTGGTGACATGAGGGAACATAAGACTTTGTTTTCGAGCTTGAATCATTTGATAAAATTTTGGTAAAATATGTGTGGATGACCTTTGGCGTGAGGAATGATAAGACTTGTTTATTCGTGTGTGTGAATCATGGCTGGGGAGAGAGACTTGATGCTTCGTCACAACTGGTTTGTAATCGGTGATTGTGATAAGGCAGGGAGCTCGGGTAGCTCATTATCTCTTGAAAGATTGTCACATCAAGACGTGGACTCTCGCTATGGCTTCATCAACCTCCTTGTGCAAATTAGTTTTCGAACTTGTCCGAAAATAAGTTCAGGAAGCGGAACACGTGTTTAGTAGTGGCCACTAATTGTGTCACATGCAGGAATTACGGTGTGGTGGCAGACGTCATTCGTGCTTATCCGTATGCCGAGTTGGCAGGTTTCGATATTCTCGCACTGGTGCATCATATGCATGTCCTCGTGATAGTATTGAAGGTTCCGCCATTGTGAAAAGACCTGAAAATATCACATCTTGGGAATGCAACGATGAAGTTGATCTCCTACCATAGTTACTTATTAACACAATACGGTATCGGCGCCCCATTGAAGCGGAGAACGAATACGCACAAAAGAGCGTGGCTTATTCCAAAGATGAAGATCATGTTGATCGTTTGGCCAGAGATAGTAAGTAGATGAGATTCAACCACTTTTTTCTTCGGTCAAGAAATTGAAGGAAGAATTATCTAAATCATCGCATGACTATGTCAAGTATGTTATCTTTCCGCTGGCATCGGTCAAAGCAGGCGTGTTAATACGACTTGTTGAATCAATATTTACCTGTGTTAGCTTCACATTCTGTGATGAAATGAGCAAAATTGGAAACATGTTGCGTGGCTATAATGAAAAGATTTATCCTGTTGGAGGAAAGGTGCGTGGAAGATTTATATATGAAAAACTTGTTAGCTAAATTTAAAGCTTTGAGGTGTTAGATGAAACGTCGTCTTTGATAAACGGTCGGAAAAGTGCTGGAGTAGAGTATGGCATATACTGAGGCTGTGATGTGAAGGAACAAGTTAGAAAATATTTAGTAGCCGTGTGTTTTTCGTTGAAGTATTGTTTTTGGAAAAGCGAATGCGTATATTATCGCGTTCGTGTTTGTATATACAGTTTTTTCTAATGTATGTATTTGTATGGAATATTAATTCATTCCCTGTATTTAGCATTGTTACAAATATAAAATAACAATTCCGTCTGTCATTTGATTTTTCATTTAACTCTTTCAAACTCGGTATTAATAAATAAACAAAACTGAAATTCCGTCTGTCATTTGATTTTTCATTTAACCTCTTTCAAACTCGGTATTAATAAATAAACAAAATTGAAGTGTTTGCCTTTAAACTTGTGTAGTGTATGGAGATTATGACTCAAATTTATGATAGATAAAATTTCACGTGAGGGTGAAGTCAGCTTGGCAAATATATGATAAAGGTCAGGTTTCATCCGTGTGTCGGTTATTGGGGAGATATCAAATTGATAAATATATGTCTCATGAGGTTGAAGTCAGTCGCCAAATATCCTTTTATCATGATATCTCCAGATATATCTTAGCAAAATGTAACGGCTGAGAGAGAGATATAGAGATAGATATATATAGAGAGAGAGAGAGAGAGAGAGAGAGAGAGAGAGAGAGAGAGAGAGAGAGAGAGAGTTGCTAGGCATTCGATGTGCATATATTAATTTAGATATTTTATATGAGGAGGAGGTAAACGTCCCGGTTCGTTGAAAACAATTAAAAGGGACATGAGTCGCAAAAAAAAAGCAGTGAACTGAGTCTATTTGGGGTTGGAATGGGTGGTTTTATTCCGTAGAGTTACGTGACGTCACGGGGCATAACGATGAGTCGATTTGGGGTCGGGGTTCAAATGAAGGGTTTCCCGTGAGTTACGTGACGTCACGGGGTTAGGAATGAGTCAATTTGGGGTCAGGGTTGGAAGGATGGTTTATTCCCGTAGAGTTACGTGACGTCATGGGGGTAGGAAAGGTGAGTCAATTTGGGGTAGGGGGTTGGAAGGATGGTTTTATTCCGTAGAGAGTTACGTGACGTCACAGGAGGTAGAAAAGTGGTGGAGTCAATTTGAGGTCTGGGGTTGAATTGGTGGTTTTATTCCCAGAGTTACGTGACGTCACGGGGGTGCGCCAGTGGGGCCAGGTTGGGGTCGGGGGTTGAAAATGTTGGTTTATTCCCGTAGAGTTACAGGTGGCCACGCCCCAAAAAGTGGAGTCAATTTGGGGTCAGGAGTTGAATTGGTGGTTTTATTCCCGTAGAGTTACGTGACGTCACGGGTGCAGAAAAGTTTGGAGCCAGGTTGGGGTCGCACCCACCCCCAGGGGTTGAAATGTTGGTTTTATTCCCGTGAAAAGTGACTAGATTGGCCACACCATACAAAAGTGGAGTCAATTTGAGGTCATATTGTTGGTTTTATTCCCGTAGAGTTACGTGACGTCACGGGGTGCAGCGCAAAGTGAATATATAGTTAGGTCGGGGGTTGAAATGTTGGTTTATTCCGTATATTTGTAGTACAGGTGGCCCACGCCCCAGAAAAAAGAAATCCGTTCTCTCTTTCCAAAGAAAACAAATGTTGAAAGGTCAGGGTTGAACATTGGTGGTTTTAGACCGTAGAGCCTGATACGTGAAATTCACCTCGGTTAAGGCCAAAGTGACAGCCTTAACGGTTGGGGTAAAACTGAAAAAATAGGATATATGAAATGTTGGTTTTATTCCCGAAACTAAGTGACAGGTGGCCAAACGACCCCAAAAGTGTAAGTCAATTTGAGGTCATGGTTGAATTGGTGGTTTTATTTCCCGTATTAATAAATACGTGACGTCATTTATTGGTTAATAAACTAAAGCAACAGGTGAAGCCATTTGCCAAACGTCAAGTGAATTGAAATGTTGGTTTTATTCCGTAGTTTTATTTCAAAACACATGTGACGCCCCGGGGGAGCCAAGTGAAGCTCAGGTTTTGACTGATAATTTCTAATGGGTTACAGGTTTTATATCCCAAAAAGTTCTAATAGGTCATGACTTAACTGGGTGATATAGCAAAGTGAAGCCAGGTTGAGGTAGTTCAGGTTGATTAGGCAAGTTGGTTTATTGTTTTTAAAGTTACATCATGGTGGCCACAACCCAAAAAGTGATTCAGAACAAGTCAATTTGAGGTCAGATTTGGTTGAAAGTTGGTGGTTTTATTCCAGTATGCATCAAACCGTTACGTCACGGTTTTTCAATCTTGTCTAAAGTGGTCTTTGCCTGGTTGACTAAAGGGTTCAGCTGAAGGGGGTTGATAATGTTATTTTATAAATTTGGATAACAGGTAATCCTGCATCGCACTGAAAACAATGGTCCAGTTTGAGGTCATTGTTGCAGATAGGTGGTTTTATTCCACCAATATCTGCCAGTTTTGTGGCGTCAAGGTGGTATTTCATCAAACAAAGTAAAAGCCAGGGTTGAAACAGCTGCACGAGGGTTAAGACATGATACGACTTGAGTTTATTCAAAGAAAACGCGTTTATTGTACACAGTCCACTAAGTGGCCACGCCCTGAAAACTGCCAGCTTCTCATTAGTCATATTACCTGAGGTCAGCTTATGAATTGGTGGTTTTAATTCCCGTATTTTCATCAGAGCGACAAGCACTGAAAATGTTATGATGGTGCAGAAATAGTGCAGTTTAACATTCCCGAAATCTGAGTCTAATTAGTTTCCAAGTTTCACTCCCTTTAACAGAGAAAAAATTGAGACTTTGACTGAAAAAGGGAGCTTATTAAGACAAGATTATAACTAAGTCTAGATAAACAACAGTTACCCCATTTTAGAGCATCCACAATCATATCATTGACTTGTCATGATCACTGAACGCCACCCTGAAATACATAAGACATCCCATTGTCCCAATTTGGGTCAAGCTTGGTGACAGCCACCTTTGTTCAATGATCTTATGTGGCTGTATTTCAACAAATTTTTGAAATTCATTTAGTGCATTATAATCTTTGAACTAGTCGATTTGGGGAAAATATATTACGGCACAAATCTTCAATGTATCGAGGTAGGTCTATGCATATGATGGCTAGATCTGTGGCAGGCACACTTAACGATAACAACTTTAGGTAAAACTGATTTAAGCAAAGAGGAGGGGAATGCTAGCCATCATAACCCCCTTTAAAGGAATTTTTTGAGGTAAAACTTGCCTTTAAGAACATTGAATAGCCTCAGCATCCGAACTATCATAAACTTCAATTAACTAAAAATGAAGGGAATTTACCATCCATAAAGTACTGCACGATAATGCACAATTGTTTCGTGGAAGGGTTAGAAAGTTCATCTATAATGAAAAGATGGTTTTACCTCATACTCTTGAAAACTTGTCTGATGATGTATATCTCAGCTTAAACTTACCTTCTTCAATGGTATATCCAAAACAATGCATAAAAAGGTTTGCAAGAAATAGCCAGATGGTGTTCTGATAAAAATGCACAAACCATTAATTCAATTCTACGAGCTGATCTTTGAATTGGCTCGGCTGATGTTAAAAAGTAGACATTGACTTAGTTTTAGAAATCTCCAAACTAAACCTTTTTATGCTTCTGATGCTGCATGTCGCGCAATTTCAGATTTACTACATGTAATATCTAGGTTATATGCTGCAAAGGCCAAATTTTTGAAAGAAGTTGATCTATTCGACTTGCTAACCATCCCTGAAAACTGAGGTTCCGACATCCAGCTATCTCCACCTTTGAGAATATATTTTGATATTGCAATCTTTTGCTTTTCTTGGGAGTATTCGGATCCTCTACAATCTTGTCAGGTGCTGTTCCACTTTCATCACTATCAATTGCAATTCCTCTAAAGGGATAAGAAAACCATTCAGTTTCTGCATTACATTTTTTTATCCTAATATAATGATCTGCCAAGTACAAAAACATGCAAGAGTTGACTGATTTATCCCAAGTGAAACGACGTATATTAAGCCTACACCAATTGCATACCTTGATATATATTCTGTCAAGGAATGGTTAATTATTTAGAAATTCAAAGTACTAATAAAGAATTGCCATGCATTAATGCTGATTGCATAAATTACTTTTGATATATTATACTACAGAAGTAGATATTGGGTACTTCGTTATATGAATGGCTTGTGACGTTTCATGATCAAACTAAAAATGTTCTTTCATAGAACTGTAAATAAATGCTATTTATTTTGACCTGAAGTGGCAGTACTAGCTTTGTGTATATCATGATCCTTTGAAGTACTAGGCACATGTTCTGGGTCATCTCAATCCTCCTCTGAAGGGCTATTCAAGGCAAAAACTTTTTCGTGGCTTTACTTTTCTTGGCAGAACTGGATTTTTATATTCCCCTTTGGTCCCGTTACCTAAAATTATATGATACTCACTTATTGTTGATTAAATGTGTTGAGAAGCTTGAGCATATATATATATATATATATATATATATATATATATATATATATATATATATATATATATATATTATATACACACACATATATATATATATATATACACACATATATATATATATATATATATATATATATATATATATATATATGTATGTATGTATATATATATATATTTGTGTGTGCGTGTATGTGTGTTTAACTTGTGAGTGTGTGATGGGTTAAGTATTTACAAATATTCTTTGAATTCGAATGCAAGTTACATTTGATAATTTATTATTATTTCAAGAAAGTTAATCAAATATAGTGCAATCAGTTAGAACGTATATACGGTAATTCTTCATTGATATGAAATAAAATCTGGTCCTAATCATTCTCTACTCTTTCAAATTCCTTCAATCTGCTCTTATGAACCAATTTACTTTGTGAGACATGAACAATAGCATCTGTTACTCTATAAGGGTACAACAGCATTTATATTCTACCTGAACTGGCAATGCTAATGCTAGACCCCATGTGCATCATCCTTTGAAGTA
Source organism: Macrobrachium rosenbergii (assembly GCF_040412425.1). Lineage (NCBI taxonomy): Eukaryota > Metazoa > Arthropoda > Malacostraca > Decapoda > Palaemonidae > Macrobrachium > Macrobrachium rosenbergii. Next base: position 65,361,862 of record NC_089741.1, read on the forward strand.
CTAGGCACAGGGTCTGGGTCATCTACATCCTCGTCTGAAGCACTATGCAAGGCAAAAGTTTTTCTTTTGGAGTCATTAACATCTTTACCCTAAGAAATAAATATCATATCACTCTTATTAGCTCACAACTATGTAGACCATTATTTTTCTTTCCCTATTCTATTACAGCGGGAACTGAAGTAGAACTAATTCTATTGGGACAACATGCATATAACTTTCATTAGGGTAAGCAGTAGGCCTACTGCAAATGTTTCTTAACAATTAGCATCAGTATTCTAGAATCTCATCTAAGCAATCAGGAATTTTGTGTGTGTGTGTGAGGAGGGTTGAAGCCGTTCTTATGCCTCACAGAAAGGAAGCTAGGGCTGCAGTGTTCTTATTTCAACTAATGCCCATTGTTCTGGAATTTCAGGCCAATTCACTAATTTATTTTTACAGACAAAATATGAAGTATTAAAAATGAAATCCTCCTAGAGATGAAGTTAAAATGTCACATACACTTTCTTTTAGTTTCATCAGTGTATATATATATATATATATATATATATATATATATATATATATATATATATATATATATATATATATATATATATCTATAATATACCCAGCCATGCCCGGGTATATATATACTAGCAAGTACCCGCCATGCCTAGTAGAGGTGGTTGCTTGCTTTTTATATACTCCTGGGTCATGTAGTTTCCAGAATATAAATGATCATGGGGTCAATCTTCAAAACCATGAAGTGGTTACTGTTTTTTTCCTGCACCTACAGGGAGAGACGCCCTCTGGATGTGAAATATACTCCCTGGGTTCATGTAGTTTCAGAATATATGGTTATGAGGTCTGTCTCAAAACCATAGGAGTGGTTGCTTGCTCCTTCAGGAGAGATGCCCTTTGGAAATGAAATATACTTATCCAAGTACCTGGGGCATGTAGTTTCAGAATATATGTGGTTATGGGGGTTCTATCTCCAAAAACTCTAGCAATGGTTGCTTCCTTTTTCCTGCACTTTCAGGAGGAGACGCCTTTTGGAAATGAAATATACTTATCCAAGTGCCCTGGTCATGTAGTTTCCAGAATATATGGTTATGTGGGTCTATCTCCAAAACCCTATGAGAGGTTTTTCCTGCACCTTCAGGAGGGAGACGCCTTTTGGAAATGAAATATACTTATCCAAGTGCCCTGGGTCTTGTAGTTTCAGAGTATATATGGTTATAGGGGTCTACTTTAAAATCTTGGGTAGCTTATTTTTTCATGCACCTTCAGGAGAGAGACGCCTTTGAAATGAAATTGATGCCCGGGTGAAGGATAGCAGAGGTACCCGCCCCTGGGAGTGGTTACTGCATTTTATATACTCCCTGGGTCATGGTTTCAGAATATAAATGGTCATGGGGTCAATCTTCAAAACCATGGTGGTTGGTTGCTTTTTCCTGCACCTACAGGAGGGAGACGCCTGATGTGAAATATACTCAGTCGGTCATGTAGTTTCAGAATATATATAGTTATGAGGTCTAATCTCTAAAAACCCTAGGGTGGTTGTTTGCTTTTCCTGCTCCTTCAGGAGGAGATGCCCTTGAAATGAAATATACTAATCTAGGGTAACCTGGGCCATGTAGTTTCAGAATTTATATGGTTATGGGGTTCTATCTCCAAAACTCTAGGAATGGTTGCTTTTTTTTCCTGCACCTTCAGGAGGGAGACGCCATTGGAAATGAAATATATTTATCCAAGTGCCCTGATCATGTAGTTTCAGAATATATATGGTTATGGGAGTCTATCTCCAAACCCCGTGGTTACCCTTCAGGAGGAGAGATTCTTTGGAAATGAACAAACATGTAACAAATAAACAAAACCCCAGGAGGACAAACAAACAAACAAACAAACAAACAAACAGACAGGAGCTACAACTTTATTATATTATTAGATATATATATTAGTTAACAATATGGGCTTACTTCTTAACCTGGAAGTCTCATTCACTTTATTATTTACTTGCAATTCATCGACGAAATTATGAGGTGTGATAAAATATATTAATATTTTATAATAAATCGAAAATTTATAGTGGGCTACACTATTCAGGAGTTAGAAAGATAATTACAATTTGTTAGACTGGCGAGGTGAAACAGTTTTGTAATGATCGGCGATCATGATTCGACAAACCAATTCTATCAGCAAACTGCAGTAACAACAAATTTAGCTTCATATGCTTACCTTTTCTCTTTTTAACCAATTCAAAAGAGACATTTTGGTAGTGCCAATGCTTCTTATAGGATATATCGATACAATTCACAATAATCCTCATACACACTTGGTAGTAGGCTAACTAACCAGAGTTCCCAGACTGGCATCCCCGGAAAATTATGAAAATGCGTAGTTACTATTTTCCACGCCGTAATATACAGGTAGCGACGTGATTGCTCAAGCATTACCACAACCGCCCACCCACCCACCCATTCTCAAATTGGCGCCACGATCTTCCCTTACATGCCAGCAACTTGCATATCAGACTGTTACGACCTTGTAAAACATTATATTTTATTTATATGTTCTATATGATATAAGACAGATTGTTTACAAATTATACAAATTTCATTTGAAAATTTTGACAAATTCTGCAAAGTAAATGCATTTGCCAGGTTATAGTTTACTGATGGTAGGCTACCCTGATTACCTAGATTTTAGATATTTTCTTTTACCTCAAACACTACCCTAAGGGAGATCTGATTACCTATTTTAGGAGATGAGGCACGTGCGCATAAGTGGCGCGTGATTGCCTGGCTTGATTAACGTGTCCATTACCCTTGGCTCATTGTGATAAATATCAAACTATTTCTTCGGTAACGTATTCCAGATATTGATATACAAGAACCCCATGCCTTCATTTACAAATCTTAAAAATGCGATTTATCGATAATATAGAGTATAGTCAAACGAAAGACAAAGAGCTTGTGTAAAACAGTCTCAGATCAAACACAGACGGAACAGAACGATGGGTTTCAATGATTATGCTTTATCTCTCCGGTACATATACCCAAAGCTACACTTTTTCGCCCTGCGCTCACAAACTTTACAGATTACAAGATTTCCTTATGACTAAAAATTTGTTCTATGTACGATTTCATTGAATGAATACGAAAATAGCTTTACTATGGTACCAAAGTTATATAATCCACATCCGGAAACCGGAAAAGTAACACGAAGCATTGGCAAGCGAACGATGGCCTAGTCATCAGATATCTCATTTTACTGGCCCTAACTTTTAAGTACTCTTTCATTTCATATCAGTCAAAACTACTTTCAGATTGTAACCTCTGATTTATTCATTTATATCTTAATACCATTCAATGCCTTCATTGAAAAGGAAGTCTAGGCCAGCCTCTTACGCGGACACATGTCATCAGCACACTGGATGACGGGAACTCAGTGAGATTTCAAACTTTTGCTCGATATGTTATTTGTTAAAACGCCTAAAACTGCCCAGCTACTGAGTTTTAGATAAAAATGGATGGTGAAAAATCATGAAATAAACAAAGTATTCTAACCAAAACGGCGAAACCATTGTCATGCATCAATGAAATTTCCCGTTCCTCAGTCCACCCATAGTGTTGAGTTGATTTTGGTTCCTTAAAAAAACCTTCCCCAGAACAGATGCTTCGCAGGCATATAATATTTCACGTGATTCAGATATTCCCTATTCAGGTAATTTACACGCAAAAATGATTAAAACTCCTTTTATCAGCGCTCGCTTAGCCAGACGTCTTCTTTCTTTACACTAAGAAAGTTATATATATCAAATATATCATCGTTCATATATGTGCTATATTATATATATATATATATAATGTTACATCTCAATAATGAATAATTGCCTAATGTTATTATCAAAAAAATTGGTTTGCTAGTCACACCAGTCAGCAGCTGGGAATGTTTGCAATGGCAAAATTACTTGAATAATGTTCACTAGCTTAAGACAGTTTTATTTTTTTTATGAGGCAATGGTATTTTCCATTGATGTTAATTGGCAAGACCCACGGTAGCTAAGTGGACATACACGGATGTTGTTCGGGCTTTGGGTTTCACAATAAATGCTCATGGTCAGTGTGTAAGAAGGGAGCAGATTGAATTATTTTCTGGGATCTTGTGCTGGTAAATGGAGTAATCATTTATGGATGGACTATTTGTGGGTTGTTTTAATTACTATTACTACTAGTATTGCTGTATAGATTAAACCACATTGTGTCTGAAAAAAGGTTTACAGTACTGTTTCTACAGTTTCGGATCTAACCTTGATCCCTTTTTCAGGTAATTATGACAGAAAATCATGTACATCACTGTCTGTCGTCATTACCTGAGTTTAATCTATACATTCACATTTTTTTTTCTTTTCTGCTTTATTTAAGCACTAAGGATCAAGCTGCCTTTGAACTTAAACTGAGCCAAACACTGGAAGGCAAGGCAGAGAATATCATCAACCCACCAACCAGCATGAGCAGCTGTTACAGGATTTGTTAATGATTAATTCTGATCGGGCTAAATCTGCATTTGACTTTAACCGAAAGAAACGTTACGAAGTCCTGCGAGTTGGCAGTGCTGACCGACTGATTCACAGGAGAAAAGATCCAAATGAAGATGACTTCAAGTTTGTTGCGTCTCTAGAAGTGTTTGGTATTGTAAAAGCAGCCCTTGAAGCTATTGACCACGGAGGTGGTAAAAAACCAATTGCTGAAGTGAAAAGGAAATGGTCAAATATCACACAAGATGCATGTTACCTCTATATTTTTTTTGTGAGCAGTCATAAAAAAAAGCCAGAAAAGTTCCAAAAGGTCTGGTAGTGAAACAGGTACGCAGTCACCATATCCATTCAGGATGCCAGATCGATCTTATCAATTTCCAAACATTGCCAGATGGAGACTTCAACTACATCATGACATTTGTAAATCATTTCAGCAAATTGTGTGTTGCGTCCACTTACAACAAAAAAGGTAGAAGAGGTTACAGTGAATCTTGTAGATATATTTCTGACTTTTGGAGCACCTGCTATTTTCAGTTCGACAATGGACGGGAGTTCGTTAATGCCATCGTCACTGAGCTTGCAGCGTTCTGACCAGAGCTGGAGCTAATGACTGGACGCCCACATCATCCGCAAAGTTAGGGCGCTGTTGAACGTCTAAATGGAGTCATCCAGGACAAACTGACCATTTGGATGAAGGAAAACTACAGCAGGAAGTGGTCAGTACGCTTCA
>NC_089741.1:65374610-65384610 GCF_040412425.1 Macrobrachium rosenbergii
ATTACTGTTGTTGAATTCATTTTAGCTAGGTACAACACCTGATTTAACCAGTCAGTTTTGTATGTATAACCTAGCAAATGTATAAACCCTCATTTAATATGTGTCCTGTTCCAAATAGGATTATAGGTAAAGATTTAGCCATATTCGAGCTAAATCATTTGTGGTGACGGACGTATATTCACTTATATTTTCAGCTTCCAAGAACAAAAATGTTTAATTTCACACTCAAAAGTTTGGGACTTCATAGAGTAAATAAAAAATGGAATGATTTCCATTTCACAATGCTTTAAAATACTTTCCGAGATCTAATGACCTCCTTAAAAGAAATCGAAATGCAGGAGTAAACAACATTAAAGACATTTTCTTCGTTGGTGCCAAATACTCTTCCCATGAAGTTAATGATATTGGAAGCTGTCAATAGAATAACAAGACTGAAATTTAACCATTTTGCAGTGGAAATGAATACGGTGTCAACTGCCCCGGCAAGTATTGATCTTTCTGCTGTACTTCCCTCTTATTTATCCAGCACGTTGTCTTTTCATATCTATTCTAGATCTACAAATAAGATAATATACCTAATATGATTCGTCATCCGTCTCTGATAATTCCACTTCCACGAAGATACGCAGGATAGGGTCTTACACGATATACAGTGTTATTGAATACCTGTAGAGGACGGCATATAATGTTTATATTACTAAACATTTACAATTTTGGTACAATATTTTCCGTAATTTGTAACTGGACTAAGAGAATGCCGAATGAAAGTTTGAAAAATTATATTCCTATCAAGTGAACGTAAACGGTCCCGGTACAAAATTTTTAGAAATGCAAATCACTTTACGCCCACAGTAAAACTATATTAGAACAAGAAAAGTAATGGTTTTGTTTTGCTTCATTATCAATGCCTGTTCATCACAGGCAAAAGTAAAGAAAAAAAAAATATTATTAGACTAATGTAAATTATTCATCAGCTTGTAACTGTTTCATTCCTGATTCATAACAAGAAGACTATTCTTTACTTAACAGAAAATATTTTAGGACATCATTATGAAAGTTATGATTAATACAGCATGATCCGAAGCGTGTCACTAAGTGTGGATGAAGTCTTCCTGTTCTTTTAATGATATATGAATGTATTTAAAAGATTAATCCTCATAAAGTATAAGTAGTGGTTAGTAAATATAGATAACCTTCTTCTGATCAAGCATTATTGCTTGGGTTTACAATTACTATTCTTGTAAAGCTTAAGCTTTAAGGTTCCAATGTCTTTGACAATGATCATGCTAATTATTAGTAGAAAGTTATGATTTTGAGTCTTTCCTTCGTCATTGCAAGATTTTTTTTTTTAGTTTATAGTACCAAAGCCCTTATTCACAAGGAGGTGACGGAATGTGCTATAAGGATTAAGGAGATAGTATATTTCCATTTGGCCAGAGAGCATTCTTGAATATTTTGAAGAGAGAGAGAGAGAGAGAGAGAGAGAGAGAGAGAGAGAGAGAGAGAGAGAGAGAGCATAAAAAACACACACACACACACCGAAGAGGGTTTCCGGACAAACAGAAGGCTTACTTAGCAAGAAAGGACTTTAGGGAAATTAAAGTCGTGAACATAATTTGGAAACTCGAATCTTAATTAAAAAATTCTGTTGTTAGTACGATGAGCTCTGGACCTTTCTACTCGTATACTTCTTTTAGATAACAGATTTTTATTTTCTATTTTTTCTTTTTTTTTAGATGACAATCATTTATATACATGGTTATAAGAAGGTTCGGTTACGAATAACTTCTAGAACTATTTTCAGTATTTGGTTTTAGCAAACTGTAGTTTTAGCTTTGGTTCACCACTGTTTTTGGCGGGGGAGAATACTGATTTCCTGTGACTCAGTTATTTTTCCGTAACCGTCTTCCTAAAGAAAACTTGTCACGGTTTTGATATTTTTTTTTAAATCAATATATTTTTACCGGTTGATACAATTGTCAAGGACTTTAAAAAAGTATATTACATTCATTGCCGAGTATGATGGCTACACACAAACACACACACACATACACATACACAATACACAAATATATACACACACACTCATATACACCGAGAGAGAGAGAGAGAGAGAGAGAGAGAGAGAGAGAGAGAGAGAGAGAGCACAGTGGAGTCTGCCGATTGATATATTACCTTCCACATCACTGAAAAAATACCTCTTGAATACGTAAATGGACAATGCATCCATTAGCGAATGGCAACAAAGTCTTCTCCTAGGACCAAAGGTAATGAGATGAAAAGCGTGGCAAAGATTTTCCCATAAACAGTAATTCCTATTAGCCATAATACTGTTTACTTTCGATGACAACCAGAAGCAGATGCACGCTATGTTAGAGATGGGTGATTTTGATGTGAATATAAATTGTTTTTTTAAGTTTCCTTGAATAGAATTTGAGAGCTGATATATAGATTAAAGGTCAACTTATAACATGAGTAATTATTCTATTCAGGAGCTTACGTGATTTCATGCAGCAATTAGTGTTGTTTTTTTCCATCGGCACATCTTCATGTACAGTAGGCACCTTGCATCTTTATTACCATTTGAAATAAGTTCCTCGTTGGATGAGTCGGTAGAGTTGTCGGCTAGCACTCTGTTGGGCCCGAGTTCGAGTCTCCGGCCAGCCAATGAAAAATTAGAGGAATTTATTTCTAGTGATAGAAATTAATTTCTCGGTAAAATGTGGTTCGGAGTCCACAACAAGCCGTAGGTCCCGTTGCTAGGTAACCAACTGGTTCTTAGCCACGTAAAATGAGTCTAACCCTTCGGGCCAGCCCTCTCTAGGAGAGCTGTTAATCAGCTCAGTGGTCTGGTTAAAGTAATATATACTTACTTACCATTTGAAATGCATCCCACTTAATCATCAGAAAAATTACAGACCGTAAAATAAGTGCATCCCCAAAGCATCTGCTAAGTTGAGTCGAATTGTTTCCCTTGGAATGCCAGGTGGATCAACGTTAGTACCAATGCAAGCTTTCATGACAAGGCTGAGAGTCGGTTGTTATTAAGCCGACTTTGTGTGTTCAGGTTTTGAAAGGGTGGGTGAGTCAAGATGTCTGATATGGACCACCGGATACTTTACAACTAACAGAGACTAAAATTCGTAAAAATATAAGAACACAGATTCATAATTTCGACTAAGTTTAATCGAGAATGTTGCAATGTTTTGCGATAACGAAGATGACTTTTGTTCTCCGAAAATTTTTTGTTGATTACCATTACAGTTCCTATTTCAAAGGTAATAATATGTACACTTATTCAAGCACTTTTTATCAATCATAAAAAAATTCATATTGCTTTCCTTAGTATCAAGATAAAAAGGGGGTTAAATAATTAACAATTCCTAAACAATAAATTATGTCAAATATCTCTGAATATATAGTAGATTCTTCTCAGCGTCTATGTCAAAGTTAGCGCCGCAAAAAGTGAATACTACTAATAGTAAGGAACACCTGTCTGATTATAGGGTGATTTCAGTTTTAGTGTGTGTTTAATTTTCTCTCTTATAGCCATTAATGTAAGACAAGATTATGGCCTTTGTTCTAATTGCCTGAGATTATCTTGAATATACAATTTTCAGTATGTCATTTATTACTAATATTGGTAACAAAAATCACCATCATCTTCATCTCAGTAATCAAAATTCAGGGTTAAATCGGTAGCTTCCTGTAGTAAGAAATTCTTTTCACTTGACAAAATCATCTCAAAATATTCTGATCCGTCAATTAACCAGGCTAACATTTTTAACGATCCCGCTATCTATTTCAGTATTTCTTAGCTTTTCAACACTTTCTATGTCACAAATATTATGTAAACAGTTTACTTATAATATCCTACATTCCTTTTGTCATTGACATTCAACATACCTAACTTTTATAGTGAATAGGTGGTTCAAAAGTCTTTGCATATATTCCAACACACTCCTAGCTTCTTCCACATCTTGTGACCACTTTTTTCTACCTTTCTTGCATTACCTACTCTGTGATACACCTCTCTTCACTTATAAGCATCCAAAATATCTGGCACTAAATACTACTTAAGATCTACTGCTTCCGTTCTCGTTCCAACCATAATAACATTCATAACTCACATTTAACCTCGTAACCGTATTCTTCCTTACATTCACTATCAGTTCCCCCTTTTGCATAGCGAACACTTTTAAGCTCTTACTAGTCTCAATCAGTACTGTATCGTCTGCGGGCATCAGCTATATTGCACTCTATTCACGACTCATCTTCTTATCCCACGTCTTAATACCTGTGTCTACTGTCCTTTCGCAGACTACTCTTGTCACGCCATCCACAAAAATATTAACGCACCCTTCTCAGTTCCATTTTTGCACCAAATTAAGCTCTCTCCCGCCAACAAATTCCCCTATTAGGAATTTCTATTTCTTTCAGCATTTAACCTCTACACCATACATCCTTAATTAACATGCTCTAGATCCAAGCATGACAACACAGGTTTTTTCCTTCGCTTCTAACTCCATGTATATCTTCATGAGAGATACTCGATCCATATATATCCTATTCCTAGTCTGAACCAACACTACTCTTTTCCTGTCATCCTTCTGCCACCCATCCTACCTTCTTAACCAAAATCCTATCATATACTTTCCCGGATATAGTTAGCAAAGTTATTCTCCTTAATTACCAGTGTTCTTTGTTACATATACCTTTATACAGATAATAATAATTCCTCTCACTCATTAATTTTGAATCTTTCCCTCTTTTAGACATACCTTAGACACCTAGGTTTGCTACGCAGTCACATTTTTGCAACTCTGTTACGTTAAATCTCTTATAATCTCATCAGGATCTTGGCAGCTTTCTATTTTCTATCCTTTCATTTGCCCTCTTTGCATATTCAACAGCAATTTCCACAAGCATTCACACACTTACACCAACCCATTCTATTCTGGCTACATATAGTTCTGCCTAAAAATGCTCACGTCACCAGCGTAAGGTTACATTCTCTCTAGACAGCTTCTTTCCAGCTACATATTTTATTCAAAGATCCATATCCTTATTAGCCTTTCTCTCCGGCATAAACCTCCTTTCAAGACACATTTTAATACACAAAGTCATTATTTACTTTTTCCATATTTTTCTTATTGCCTGGTATTTCTCATTCATCTTCTTTATAGTACCATTATCAATCCTCCTTGGCTCCTGTGCATAATTCTTCCTTCTGTCTTGCAATTGGAGCTCAGACAATGTCCCTTTATATTCATAAACTTTAATAACTTTATCTGACCAGCTACTACTTTTATTTCTTTCTATCTACCTAAAACCTCAAACACTTTTTGATGACCCTAATCTTTAAGACTAAACTTTTATCTGCCATATTCTCTGTATATGCTCTTCTAACTTCCACTATATGAAATTCACTTGTCTAGATTACCCTTACAGTTACATAATCACACAATCTTCTCTGACTTGGAGTTCCATGTATTTAAACTTGTAGTTCATCCAAATAATGATCACCATTACATCAGTCAGGTTGTTTTTCAATTACCCTAAGCAAATATAAAATCTACCAATCTCTTTTTTCACTATTTTGTTTTGCCTAAATGTACTGGTCTATGTGTTTTTAGCGAGCCAAATATAACCAACAATTGTGCCCCTTTCCAAATACATTCCCATAAGGCTTCAGTGTCATTTAATCCAGTATCTCGAGATCAGCCTTAACACCTTACAAAACTACACTTTCATATTTGCCATACCCAACAAGGCACAATTAAGACCTCATTCATTTCTGATCCTGGACCTCACGCACTTACTATCATAGCTTTTTCTCCCGCCTTACCTAAATTTACTAATACGAAACTTGAACTATGGCTTATGATAACATTCACTCTTCATTAGAGATCCTCTGGTGATGTACAGTCCCAAGTCGAAAACCTTTCAGCTGCCAAAGTCAGAATCACTCTGTCTTTCCCAGATTTCACACATTATCCTTTCACTCTAGTCTCACTCAGGACCAAAACAGGAAGCATCCTCAGCTCCCATACATATTTTCCCTCTTGCACCAAAATAATCGCATTCAAAACTCAAGGATACAGCATCCTTTTACATTACTGTTTCTTGGTGATTAAATATCGGGTATGGTGCTGCAACTCCATGCTCCTAGTTTATGTGTCATGCAGGGCAGTGAGAATAATATTGTTTCCCGCCACTCTACAGAGTGATAATTTAACTGGCACTGGCACCATCCATACAGGTTTATCTGTCACATCAATCCACTACCTTCTGCAAGGGGTTTAAAACTTGACATCGGACGCTCCCTTGCCTTGGAGTGCATTATACAGAACTCCAAGCACTTTCCGGGGCAAACAGGTCGTGCTGCTTACTTCCAGCTTGGTATCAGAACTCATCAAGAAACAAAGAAAACATAATTTTTAGGAAATACGACTTGAGGTGGTTAATGTTAGCTGGGTATATAACGAGTTTTGTGCTCATATTTATTACTAATGACAAACTTCAAATAAACTTCAAATGAGGAGGAAATGGGGCTCATTATGCTTAATTCGGAGAAACTCAAATTGATGGTAAATTGGCAGAAGAAGTTCTTGCTTTTAATGAACTGGCATGCAGGAAAAATAAAACTATTCCAGGCAATCCAGCGGAAATCTAAAAAAAGAATTAGAGTACTCCTCAATTAATTTGACCTCCTTAAGGATCCCTTTTATTTAGACATATCACGAACGGGTTCCTTTAAAGAAGGATTTTTTCCGGTCCCTCATGACTCCCTCGCCGAACACTTAATCACGGTGCTGGCGCAGGAGGTTCCTTTTATACTAAGAATGGAATCTCGGCCATGAAAGATATATTCGTGCTGTCGCTTGTACTTGATTGTAGACATACTGACAGTTAAAAACAAAAAGAGAATTATAAGGGAATGTTGGAAAATCAACTTACGGCACAGATAGGAATCGATGAAAAGAAAATCTTTAGCTGGAAACTCTCTTATTTCGATATCATTCTGACATAAGACTATGATATTCACAAGATTTTGGTGGCAAATGTATCCGATTTGCGAAGTACGAGTAATTATATAGAAAATGATGGTAAAAAGCATTGGCATTCATTCAAATATTAAAAAGAAATATCCAGATCTCGAGCTTCATCATTGTTTATGAAAAATATATAATAGTTTTATACATTCAGCCAAATCTCAAGATAACAAAAAGGACAATGATATTTTTTTTTAACATTTAGACGTAAGTTTGTCATAATCATAGAATTAAATCGAGTATGCTGATGTTTGTATTACCTGATAATTTTAGCTAATTTTGTTTTTTATTACAAGCATTTGATATTATGCTAATAATGTAATTTTTAGCCTTGGTTGTGATGAGTGTGTATATATATATATATATATATATATATATATATATATATATATATATATATATATATATATGCAAGTGAAATAAGTACATATTTTATGTGAAGAAAAATAATTTACGTCTCATTAAATTAAAGAAAATAAACTCATTGGTCTTATGAACTCGCTACGGTAAAACAGTTATATTCTCCGTTTTGACAACCACTGGGCAATATGTATGAAAATCAAAGCAAAGACTAATATTGTAACACCGCCAACACTGACATGAAAAAAAAGCCATTATCCTTTACTATCATGCTAATGTTGAAAGCAATTTGCACAGAGGTTACATCTACATTTAATCACTCTTTTGTACTTTCTAGGCGAATTTTCCCACGGAAAGAGGAAGAACCAGAATAAGAACCGAAATAATTTGTGCGGAGTGGTAGGAAAGCACGGATTGTATTACTAGAAAATGAATATTTAACTTTTTGAGTCGACTATTATGCTGTTGAGATGCGGAGATGAAGCATGCAAATTAACTATTTTACTGACTGGTATAGCTTTTAACCTAGCATGACACCAGAAATGGTTATGAACGATGGAAGCATATGATTTTCTACAATCTTTATCAATATTTACGTCGTAAAATTTCATGGACATATTCCTTAAATAACACTGAGTACTCCTGTCTAGGAAGTATAAAAAAATCTTTATGAAAACCGACTTGTCAATAATGATTAACAGAATTCTTGAAAAGGAAGCTTAAATATATAGAACGTTATGATGTATTAAAAATTAAATGCTGGCTTCTCATTGCCCCTGCAGAGAAACGCCTCGAGAAAGATTACTTATGAATTTTTACTCCCTACTATACTTTCACTGTAAGTGTACTTTTCTGAAAGGGAATTAGCAAAGCTCACTTAGGAATTCACAATCCAGTTTTTCTTACGCCTCTTGCTTTGTTTTCTCTGATTTTTCTTATCATTTAAACTCAAAATATTTTAACATAGTTGATTATTCTGTACCTTTTTGACCCTATATTCCCTGTTTCTACAGTTTTAATTCATTATAATGTCTTATATTTCAAAACAGCTTTTTTAATCAGTTATAAGGTAAGGCTTATAAGATAAATAACTTATGGTAACTACAAACTCAAAAATTTTGTAAAAAAAAAAAAAAAAAAATTTCGTGATTATCCTGCGTATGTTACGTATATGACACAGATGCTGGGGGCAGCATTTTAACGACATTAATTATCATCATAAAAAAAATCATCTATATTATGAAAATCTTACATTACACAGTCTCCTGTTACTTATTGTTATCTTACTTATTGACTACTTTTATTTTCTATATCCTAGCTGCTGATAACTGGTACGCATGCAAGTTGTAATAACTTCGAAACTCATAACATCTCTTATTGTGCGATCGAACCCGCTCGAGAGCTGAGGTCTATTCCCAAGTGATATAGCAAGGCTAGAAGCTAAAAGCAGTTCGGTATAAAAGTGTCACTGACTTTCAAGTAAGTAAAAAGCCTCTCCTTTAGTATTGCCAACTGATTGAAAAAACACTTGTGTCCATCAACGATCAGCCCTCAGGTCCATCCAAATAAGCTCTGGAAGTAAGGCCTGGTAATTGCTATTTGCAGAAGATTTCGTGGAGATGTTAAAAACGTTGACAGCTGGAATGAAGAGAAGGCAGAAAATCACGGAGACAAAACAAAGATTATGGTGACGGGGAAATAAGTAAAGTAGATTATTCAGGAATGTGGCCGTGTAGATGTTAAGAGGGATGTATAGGTGAACTCAATAATATGTATCGAACGCAACAAATGACGTCACAAGAGATTCTCTGCAGAAAAAGAAAAAAGTAGCAAGAGTATGAACGAAGTGGAAAGATGCTGCTCGATATTTGTTGATAAGTATATCCAAGTTGCTGAGCAGCACTGTATTTGTGATGGGCATTTCATGCTTATTACACCGTAGACAGCGGATCCTTGAGAACTCATTTGAATACATATGATTACAAATTACTAAGATCTTTGGCTGGAATGTGGTTGGACGGTTATATTAACAATGAGGAGGTTGACGGGGATATGTGCTTTTACATAGGCTTAAAAATAGACTGGAAACTCAGCCATTGAGATTCTTTAGATATATGATGCGAGGGTCAGATGGACTTTTTAAAAAAAGTACTCATTATGAAATTAATATAACGAAGACAAACGGACTATCTGAACCATCATGGAAAAAACTGCGTACTTAAGTCTAGACCACATGGGAGGGAATTTGGGCAAAGAGGGGACAAGACAGAAGTCTGCTGAGATGACGAAAACATGGGACAATCATATGCTATACAAAAGATGAAGATAAAATGTCTTGTATAATGCTGCTATTGAACCCAGTGCCCTCTTCCTTATTACGATAATTGCGTATGGAAATGCGTCATATTATACTTTCCCTTTTTGTTCGCGTAGTCCGTCAGAATGGTAGATACACTCATCTTCATATTATTCAAAACATTCCTTCTCAGGACAATAAACGATCACTGCAACCTGATACTATTACAACTCCGTTTTGTAAGGAAATATGAGTAATGACCTAAAGCTTAACCAAATGATAAGGATAA
>NC_089741.1:65389610-65392110 GCF_040412425.1 Macrobrachium rosenbergii
GCCGGCTTTGTTAGTTCAGTCCGCACTTTTAGGTTTTTCTGTCCGAGGAAAATTTGTCCACCTGGTTGATTTTTTAAAAGACAACCTCTCGGGGATCAGGAAATTGGTATGTTGATCATCCACCTCCAGTCATCAAACATACCAAATATGAGGGGATGTTTAAACATCAGTAGTTTTTATATTATTTAATGTTTGACGTGGAGGACGAAAAGTTCCTGGCAACGAAGTAGGATAACCACCACTGGGCAGTGGTTATTTTGATATGGGTTACGGCTCATACAGCATTATGTACCGATACCACGTGAAAGATAGATCTATTTTTGGTGGCCGATTATACGTAGTACAGAGGGGCTGATTGCGCTGAAGAAACTTTATAGTATTTTTTTATTTTTTTTATATATATTTATTTGTTCATTTAGTTTTGCATTTTCTTTATGTAAAATTAATCTTAGCTGGGTCACGTGATGTACAAGGGTTTTTGAACTGTATGAGTGGTTGTAATCTTATTATATAACATTTTATGAAGAAGAAGAAATTGTTACATTTATCTCATAACCTAACCTAACCTAACCTTAAACAACAAATTAGTAAACCTTTGTTATTGAAATTAAAGGTTGTTGTGTGTAGTGAAGTACATTTAGGGAAAAAATTGTTGACCCAGCTTGAAGGTCTGATATCATTTATTAGATAAGCGATTAATAATTGAGAGTTGATATCTTTCAAGGAATTGTTTAGAAACAAATGAACTGAAATTTTAAAAAACCCTTGTTCTGGCGGGAAAGTTAATTTGGTAGTCGTTTTTTGAAAGGGAGATTTAAGTGAGAAAAGGGCCATATTAACCCATCGATGTCATCCGATATGTATATATATATATATTCATATTGTTGATTTGATATATATATATATATATATATATATATTGTATATACGATAGATTTGATAACCATAGATAGGCTAGATAAAGAGTATGGTATAGGTATCCCTGTATATGTAGAGTATGTGTCTGCATGCATCTGTGTATGTGCTGTTTAATCAGCTTAGTGAATGCCTGGAGTTTCAGCGATCCAAACAGACCAAACAAAATATCACACACCCTGAGTACAGTACAAGAAACCCTTAATTACACCTTTAGATGATTTTATACAGTCACATTAGTGATTTAAGACCTTCCTAACTGAGTTTGATAATGGAAAATAAAAGGCTTATTTACTAATAGGAAAACGATAATGTCCCTGTTGATAAAAATTTTTCCCCATCCCTCACGCTGACTGACGTTCAAGAGGAGTTGAAACCACGTTGCAAGAGATGAAACATCTATATTGTTTCTGCCAATGGGTTGCCAGATTGAATGAGTTTGAAATGGAAATGGATATTGAGCCATTAATTTTAATGAGTCATGAAAGAGAGCTGAATTCTAATGGTTATTTAAAGAGTGAAAGGGAAGATCTAACTCGGTGAGTCCTCTAGAAAACATAAATAATTAAACCTAATTATCAAGTTCATATCATTATAAAAAGGGATTAAAAATGTTTTAGATCGAGAGAGGGCGGGTTAGGGAGATTCAGAGAGAGGTAGGGGAGAGAGAGAGAGAAACTTTACATAAAACTATCGGACTGTTGCTAGTCATAAAAGATCAACCCTATTCAGGAAAGGGTGTATTTCATATGGGCTGTAGCATTTCCTACACTGAATATGGAAGAGCTGGAATAATCTGAGAAAATTTTATTTGAGATCAGTAATAAACAAAACCTGCATTATTCTTGACTTTCCATGAAAACAAACATAAAGAACTTCGTGAAAACAGATTATTCAGGGGGATCTGGAAATGGATACTAAAGAAAATGCACTGGCAGCAAAATGAAAGAAAGTTTCCAACAATTCAGAAAGTGTTTTTCACCCATGTTATCAGTATTTGTGAAATGTCCTGAAATGCAAATATGCCTAAAGTCTTAGAATATTACAGTAACTGGAGACCAAAAGTCATAAGGAACCAATTGATAAATAGTACTTAAGTAGACACCTAATTTCTTCTGTTTAAATTTAGTCAGTGGTGAAATGCTACATTTTAGTTTAGTTAGCGATTTAAATTTAACCTATATGAATGATATTTTCTTGACATTTCAACATCAACGAAAAAGAAGATAAACATTGAGGGAAAATGAGAGAGAAGAGAGACTGAGAGAGAGAGAGAGAGAGAGAGAGAGAACACTAAGAACAAGAACTGGTTGACAATAACGCACATAGCATTCATGACAACTCATAGACACAACGCCGAAACCTAAAGAAGAGATTAAGTCAGAGTTTGTGTGAAACTTGCAGGTCAGATGTAAAAAACAAGAAACGGAGAAAGGGAAAAAGGGACAGAACACCTGATAAAATGAAAAGAGACATAAGAAAGATCAGGAACACTGACAGAGAGAGATCAATGGAAGTGGAAAATAATCTTCGCAAAAACAGAAATAGCCTGGAACACACAGATATGCAGACAGCTGTGTTTCTA
>NC_089741.1:65394610-65402110 GCF_040412425.1 Macrobrachium rosenbergii
TTCCTTCCTCAAAAGATCCTGAAAATGTGTAGTCTGTTGAAGGAGTCACATTTTTGCATGATAAGTCATGCCGTCAAGGCTCTCAGACACAGGAGCTGCTTCAAACAGAGGTATGGTTTTCTTCTCGTCAAGAGAATTTCCAGATAAACTCCTTTTCTAGACCTTAATGTGTGTGTGAAAACATTGGTAGTATCTAAAAGATGGCTGGAAGCCCACAGTGAACTATGATGGTACACCGGCCTCGACGACCTGCGAGATAGCAAGCGCTTCAGAAAATGGAGTGTGAGTCGAAGGTTTTGCAATTTGCTTAAATCATGCCCTCTCAAGAATGCAAGCTGTGGTACAGGCAGATGGAGGCCACACAAAATATTAAATACTCAGAGAGAAACTTAAATAAAATAACTATTCTGAATTACTTTGTTTTTGTCACATCAATTTTTAGTTCATGCTGTAGAGAGGGGCTCTAATTTCTGACACTCCCTGAATATATATACATGTATATATATATATATATATATATATATATATATATATATATATATATATATATATATATATATATATATATATATATATATATATATGTATATATATATATATATATATATATCTAAATATATATATAGGACCAAGGGTCTGAGGAGAAGTATCCATAATAACGGCATACCTTATTTGTGCTGTCTTTTCAAGACATTCTGTCTCATTCTCAAAGCTGGAATAAGTAAAATATAAATATAAAATCAGATCTCATATCTTAAAATTACAATCAAAATATAAAAGAAAAAAACTTATCCGAAAGAAAGACAAAATTAAGAAGACTGTTACCTTTTGTAATGGAGTATAAAAGTAGAGTGACATAAACAAAGAATTCCAGGCAGGAATAGACTTTTGAGGTACAGAGTTGTTGAGGTAGTTTGTTTGTTCAATCTTGGTACTAGTAGTTTAATAAAAAGAGATTCAAAGATAGGAAGCGTAGAACTGGGGACTTTGGAAAGTATTTAAAAATTTCTACAATCAATTTCTGTTTTATTTCTTTTGGCATGTTCTCGAATTTTGAGAACTCTGGATTAGATAGTTTGACTCCAGTTCTATAATTACCCCCTATGACAATCAATTCCCGCACTTTCAGTAGGCGGCGTGGGAAAATATTTCCCTGACTATCATCGGGGGCAAGCAAATAAATAGACGATGCTTAATGTCATAAGAGGGCTAATTTTATCTTTGTACTGAATAATGATTTGATATTAAGAGGATTGACCGGAATCAATTTACAAGTAAGGGCAGGTATTACCGTTGAATTAGGTTATTCAAAGTGTTGTAAAAAGATTTATCGTGGATCATAGGGAGACTGGCGAAAAATGTCATCTTAGGAACTGTAGTTATTTGTAATTCAGGTATATATTTATCATTCAAAATTTTTTTAAATAGGTATAAAAAGTCTGGAAGGTAACAATTGTCTAGAAAGTATTTGTATAAAAGTTATTTCATTATTAAGTAAACCAGCTGGAAGTTATATTAAAGCTCTGTGGGGAAGACGGTAACCAAGAGTTTAATTTAAAGTTAAAACAGCAATGGCTATAAAAAAATTCAAACCTAGACCGGAAAAGTCTTTTCCTAAATACTGATGAATTAAAACAATCGTTTCTCAAGTAAACGCTAAACATCAAAGAAAGATGTTATTATGTTTTCATGCTCAATCCTTAAACCTAATGTTGGATGTACTGTGTTAGCATACTGGAGAAACTTATTTCAGCCCTTTCTTTGTCTCTAAAAGTACAAAATGTCATCTACATGTCTACAATAGAAAGGGAAGAGGAAGATGAGGCAATTGTCCAACAATTGCTCCTCTGAAATGAACACATAAAAATATTGGCAAATGTGGGCCAGTGGAACCCATCGCCATTCCTTCTACTTGACAGTATGAAACTCCATTAAAAATGAAAGCCCAATGTCCTGCACTGCCAGTTGTAAAAGTTTCTTAAAATTATCTCAGTTGGAAACCCTTAAACATAGTGTTAGTTTCAATATAAATTTTGTTAAATTATCTCAATTGTCTCTTCCACAGGACATTAGTGAACAATGACTCCACACATCCAGACTAACCATGTACCAAATCAGGTCTTGTATTAAGAAAAATTCTGTTCTTGAATTGCTCTGAGTTCTGTGGAAGTAATCATTATTAGTTAGATTAGATAAAGAGGACAACAAATTTTGCTAATTTATAATTTGGAGTATCGTAGGGAAGTCAGAATAGGTCGTATGGGTAAATGACTTTATGTACTTTGAAACCATACAAAGTTCCATATGACGAACCAGTACTAAGTAAAGATTGGTAAGTATTTATCAATAACCTTCTGATCACTAATTGTTTTAATAATCTATTAAGCCTGTCCTCATTTTCGAAAGATTGTGGAGAAATTAGGGTCACCTAATTTCTTGAATTTAGATTCATCATAGAATAGTTTTCAACTTTTTGTATGTACTCGGTTCTGTTCATCAACACCACACCTTTACCTTTATCGGTTTTGTTATAATTGTATTTTCTTTCTTCCCTAGGTTTTCAGGATTTGTAAATCCTCTTTCTTAAAGAATAGAGTCCATCTTGTGGTAAGGTTATTAAACGTTTTGTGCGCTAGTTGTGATAAGTGAGAACAGAAATTCTTCCGTTTTGAAACCAGTTGAGAACTTACAAGTCTAGAGAACAACAATTCCAAAGAACCGAAAAACTTATAGTACGAAGGTTTTAAAGCAAGGTAAACAAGTCAAGACCAAACGACAACAAGAAATTTTCACGTGGAGACAATTTGTAGTCGGAAAGTTAAAAAATAATTATTGTTATCGTTTTGAAGTTTGGGAATACTAATACCAAGATTATACAATTTTCTTTTGTAGTACCCTGGACTGTTGAAACAAAGCCAGAACTACTTTATTGAATAAAATCTTAAAAGCAGAACAATCTAAAAATGTTAATTTTGAGGTAACGTCAGTAAGTAAAATTTGATAATTACAGGATAATTTCTTAATTACATTGTTTTGCGATTGATTTCCATGTCTAAAGTCTGTTAGTGACTTCATGTGAAAGGAGTATGGTACATGAAACTTTATACAATTTAAATTTTATAAATTTGGAATGACATAGTTCATTCTACAAAACATTAGAAAATCAAGATCAGCTGCAGCTTTCTTCAGACGGCAATGAGATCCTCTCCAAAGGGTTCTGCAGGAGTTCAATACGGCAGGAAGAGTAACAGTCACATGATAAATGATGAAACTACGATAACAGCGACACGGACCTTGAACAAGAACAAGACAGCCAGGAAATTACATGGAAAAACGCCATACCGAAGGTGAAGGAGCCATCAAACAGAAGGAACCCCAGACGATGGATACCATATTCCTTAATACAGCTGAGAATTACAGGGTGGCGCTATCAACCAGGCAAACGGGACCAAGGGCGAGGAAGGCGTCATAATAACGGCATGTATTTGTGCTTACTTTTCCAGACATCTGTCTCATTCTCAAAGCTGGAATAAGTAAAATATAAATATAAAATCAGACTCATACTTAAAATTACAACCAAAATATAAAAAAGAAAAAGTTATACAAAAGAAAGACAAAATTAAGAAGACCGTTACCGTTTGTACGGAGTATAAAAGTAGAGTGACATAAACAAAGAATTCCAGGCCAGGGTAGACTCACGTCAGGTACAGAGTTGTTGAGGTAGTTTGGTTGTTCAATCTTGGTACTAGCAGTTTAATAAAAAGAGATTCAAAGATAGGAAGCGAAGAACTGGGGACTTTGGCAAGTATTTTAAAATTTCTATAATCAATTTCTGTTTTACATCTTTATAGCCATTGCTGTTTTAACTTTAAATTAAACTCTCTTGGTTACCATCTTCCACAGAGCTTTTAATATAACTTCCAGCTGGTTTGGTTTTAATAATGAAATAACTTTTTTATACAAGTACTTTCAAGAGACAATTGTTACCCTTCCAACTTTTTATACCTATTTAAATAAATTTCTGAATGATAAATATATACCTGAATTACAAATAACTACAGTTCCTAAGATGACATTTTTCGCCGTCTCCTATGATCCACGATAAGTCTTTTTACAACACTTTGAATAACCTAATTCAACAGTATGCCCTCCCATTAATTGTAAATTGATTCCGGTCAATCCTCTTAATATCAAATCATTATTCAGTACAAAGACAAAATTAGCCCTCTTATGACATCAAGCATCGTCTATTTATTTGCTTGCCCCCGATGTAGTCAGGAAATACGTGGGCGCCTCACGCCGCCTACTGAAAGTGCGAATTGATTGTCATAGGGGGGTCAGTTATAGAACTGGAGTCAAACTATCTAATCCAGAGTTCTCAAATATTCGAGAACACGCCAACCCCCAAAGATGAGGAATCCATTCCCGACGAAGGTAATTTACCAGATTCAAGTTTCTTATGTCAGTCACATCCCTGTCACTGTTTTGCTATTTTCTGTTTACTTTTCATAGTGTGATATACCTACAACAAGTCCAGAAATGCTTTTATTTGTGCTGTGTTAATTTATGTACCCGGTAAGTGAAGTGTAATGTAACTTTTAAAATCAGAGTTATTGGAAATCAAGTCCTTTCTGAGCACTTTCTCTGCAACTCGTCAATTCCTTGATCAAGCTCCTTACTGCAGCTAAATAACCACGTGTGTTCTCGATTGCAGATAGAAGATAGCATGCTGTAGATCTGTTATAATTTTTTGAGTGGCGAGGCATAACCACTGTTCCTCTCCCCTGTGGTGCCCTCTGAAGCGGGCCCCCTTTGAGTTTCTTCGTAGAATTAATCATTCATTTATTAACCTTAGTACATGACAGGACTCTGCTTATGTGTCTTTATTTATGCTGCCATTCTTCTGATGTGTGTTTTCTAATGTAAATATAATTACTTAAGTGAAACTTTAGTGTTTACCTAATAACATCCACCCTTGGAGAAGGCCCTCAGCCAAAAACTTTGCATATGGTTTTAACTGGACCCATTTTCAGAGTCAGATGTCACCTGTCCAAGGCAAGTTTCTTTAGCCTTCAGCTTATAACCATATCAATATATATATATATATATATATATATATATATATATATATATATATATATATAGATATATGATATATATATATATATATATATATATATATATATATATATATATATATATATATATATATATATATATATATATATATATATATATATATATATATATATATATATATATATATATATATATATATATATATATATATATATATATATATATATATATATATATATATATAAACTTTATCACATTCACAATTCTTCTGCACATAATACAGTACCAACAGGACCTCATTAAAACTGGGTGGTATTTAATAGAAATATTTATTAAAAATGTTACACAAACTTTCTAGGACAAACAGTCTTGATTTTCAAGTATCTGTAAAATGACAATGAGGATTGTTTGTTCTAGAATAAATATCTCCTCAGATACCATCAATTTGAATGAGGTCCTGTTACTAATATATATATATATATATATATATATATATATATATATATATATATATATATATATATATATATATATATATATATATATATATATATATATATATATATATATATTACAAATTTTTCCCTTGATCAAATGTAGTCATTATTTTTCTCATACAAAATTACAAAGAATCTTGCACTATACATTAAAATAAGTTTTTGGGGTTTATGATTTCTGTCCTTGACGAATTATATCAGCTTTCCACTCACGACGAGAATAAGTGAAGATGCCTTTGTGTTTTGTCTGCTGTTTCACCTGGAAGAGGATTAAGTGTAGAAGACACTTTTTATTTAT
Source organism: Macrobrachium rosenbergii (assembly GCF_040412425.1). Taxonomy (NCBI): domain Eukaryota; kingdom Metazoa; phylum Arthropoda; class Malacostraca; order Decapoda; family Palaemonidae; genus Macrobrachium; species Macrobrachium rosenbergii. Next base: position 65,400,485 of record NC_089741.1, read on the forward strand.
AGGATAAGATGATCATCATGCTTTTCATTTCTTTAGAAATTTTCGGTTCAAATAAATGGCTCTATCATATATTATTAATCGATATGTCTGCCCGGAAATTCGTTGTCTATTCGGATTAAACATTCCTCCTCATTATTATCCTTCTTGATCTGCAAAAAAATTGAGGTGAACTGAAAATTTCGTAACATGTTCCGTATCATGATTAAGAATTTTATGAATAAAAGAATTAAATGAATTATATCAATATAGAATTTCAAAGGGGCTGTTGCTTAATTTGATCACCAAAGTACACTAATTGGCCGTAACATCAATGACTTTAAAGTGCGCATGTACTAATCTGATTCTTATTAAATTATATGTAATCAGCCGGAACGATCTGTAATGCTTGATGAACAAGTATGAAATAAAAGTTTAGATTATCATAGAAAACTCTGTATTGCTTGCAATTCAGTTCTTATTTATCGAACAGTAATTGCGGTGAAATATTTAAAAGTCATTCATTGCTACTTTTTGCCACCTAAACTCAAAATGCGTAAAATCACAAAGCAATTGACTTGTCTCTGCAGATCTCAAAAATCCATCTTTCACACAAAATCTTTATTCTTACATGCATACATTTATAATTCATGTTTTTTTTTACATGCATGCACACAAGCAAACGAGTGCAGCTCTATACCACTGAAAATGAAATAAGTAAAAACTAAATTCGTGGAATAAAGCATTAAACTTTTAACCTGCCCTGAGCTAGTTTTCATCCCCTTCGTAAAAACCATAACAAAAGAGAATGAATTTCATATCAAATGACTGAAAATTACCTGTGGAGCTTGTGGAATTTTTATTTTCAAATATTTTTCCTCATAATTCACAGCAATTAAGTAACTTACTCAATTTACTCAAATTCTAATTAAGCCTTAATATTACGGAAATCTGGATGACACTTTAGTCATTGCTGTTGAATACTTTACTGTAAGAACATGTTGATGTTAATCCTATGGAAGAAGCTTTTCTGTTCTCATTTACATTATATTATCATCACTGAGCTGTCCTTAGCTACTAAAAAATCCACTCTTATATAGCCTTTAATTAATATTCGTCGAATATCACATCCTGTTTACAAAGTACGCTACGCCGCTTCTTGGAATTTTAGATGGTATTATAGCCTTCTTACCCAGAAACCAGATAATGCGGAAGAGCTGTTGTCTTGTTATTAGGGAGACTTGTTTATATCATGGTAAACTAAATATGTGCTTCTGTGAAAACTAGGGGATGGTAGTAATAAAGGCGAGTAATAATAAAGAAAAAAATCAACTCAAGACGATGGGTTACGCTATGTTTTATACCAGTTACTGAACACGATTTTGAAAGGTAAATTCTCACCAACTATTCGCCACATGTAACATAACGTGACTCATTTCGTAAACCTTTCTTTTAGTATATTTTCGACTTCTGAAATTACATTGCTGAGTTTTCCCACTATCAGTTACTTCGTGCAACATTAGCATTTTAGTTTTCTGATATAATCGTTATCTTACCATTAGCTTATTCTCTTTTCTATGCTTTAATTAAATTATATGAACTGAGTAGCCATTTTTAGGTACCTTTGAAATTAATGACGAAAGAGATTAA
>NC_089741.1:65407110-65424610 GCF_040412425.1 Macrobrachium rosenbergii
CGTTATCTTTGTACATAACCATGGCTTGAAAGGACTTACCTTTGGCAACTGAACACAGCACTTCACAACATCGTAACTTAACATAATGTTATCCAATTTGCTTGAATAGCTGTTAGCTCGGATTGGAGCGTTAAACCTTCCTGATAACTTGGCAGTTATCGTTCCCATACTTCTTTCCCCTCTTCTTATCGTTCGAACAACAGGAATAGTGACAATTTAATTCCATTCTCATTTCTATCCTGGTGCTAACAGTAATCCCGATATGACACGCATGGCTTTGTTTTGTATAACCTCTAATTTCTTCAGTTCCTTCTCCGAGTAACTTACCAATACAGGCGGTGCATAATCGATAACTGAGCGTACTGTACTAATATAAACCATCCATAAAACCGTAATGCCTGCTGCATTACCTCCATTTGCAAGCACTGTAATGGCTCAAGTCTCGCCAGACAAAGATTTCTAACGTAGTTTGTCTCAAACATGGTCTTTTTTAAACCTTACATACATTCTGAGTTACTTCTAACTGCCGACTATCTCTAATACCTTCCCATTAAATAAAAATAAATCAGCTGTCTGTCTACAAGTCTGCATTTTGCTCTTATTTTCATTTATAACCAAACCCATATGCAGACACAAGTTTTGCAGCTCCGCCATTGTTAATGACACAGTGGCATAAGAATCACATTGTATAAGAATATCATCAGCATGAATTACAATATCAGTACCTCTTGGAAATGTGTGGCTTGCAATTTTGTCCATCAGTACACTAAACAAAGTAGGGATTAACACTCCACCTTGTGGTGTGCCGAACTCCAATAACATTTCCTTAGATTCATGACCCTGGAACCACTCTTTGGTTTTCTTTCCAGTTGGATAGCTCTGTATCTACTTTAACAATAAACCTTTTACTCCTTTATTTGCCAGTTCTTCTAGGATTACCTCACCATTAGCCCTATCAAAGGCAGCTCTACATCTGGCCCTGCTGTTGCTTAGTTCTTTAACAACACAATCTGCTGTACTCTTAGTTTTTCTAAAACCAAACAAATTATCAAATAGCTGTTCTCCAATAACATAAAGCAACTTACTTAAAATAAGTTTTTCCATTAATTTGCAAAAAACACTATGTCAAAGATATAGGCCGATACCCTCCATTATTTCTAGGAACAGGAACCATTAAGGCTATATTCCATTTTATAGGTAACCTGCCATTTGGATGGGACAAATTAATTAAATCCAGTAGCGGACTATCATCCAGTGCAATCAAACTATTAATTATATCATGCTTTACTACATTCATACCTGGGGCAGTAGACTTTCCCCGCTTGATAGCGCACAATAATTCATTTCTAGTAAATGGCAGACAAGTCTCATCTCTTGTCCCTACTAGCATTTCCACCAAACGCTGCCTTTTAAGCAACCTGTTCTTCGAACATGCCTGAGTGTTTTACAGGAAGGCTGTTAAAACTAGGAGTATCAGACCACTTTTTCATTAATTCATCAGTCTTACCTTGAGGGTTGGGTTGAACAAAATTTTTTTTGTTCAGTTCCTCTTACCTTGTTAATCTCTTTCTATAGACTACCTAGAGAGTTTATTAGAGAAAAATCTTTCAGAAAACAGTCCCAATAATTCCCTCTTACTACTTTCCTTGTTTCTGACGTTTCCTCGGCTATTTGGATCATATTTTCCCTATTTTGATCATCATTAGGATTTAGACCGCATTTCATTTGTGCCTTCTTTAACAGTGTATTCCAATCTTGAACAACTTTATCATCATAATACTCATTTTTGTTACAAGCTCTCGTATACGTTTCTGTAACTGCATGCAGAGTATCATCAATAACACTGAGGAGGTCGTCGAAAAATTTATTTCCATCATTACCATGTCCTGCTCTTATAATCTTTGTACCATTCATGAACTTTATTCATCAGTTTAGCCTTTTCCTGTGTCCTCAAGATATATTTTTTCCTAGAAAAGTTAAAAGCTAATTTTCCTGTATTTACAGTTACACAGATTCCAAAATGATCACTAAGCAATTCACCCACAACAAATACATCAGCTTCTGCCACATTGAAAAGCAAAGCATAATCAAGTCTTCCACCCCTTATATGATTGGGTTAATTTTTACCCAAAACCCAAACATTATCCGTGGAATTCGGTATATTATTACAAGACCACCCATTTCTATTTTGGCATCCAGCAGTACCCAGATTTTCATTACGATCTTTCAAATCACCAAACAATAAACATGGCTCACTGAATATGGTGGAAGGTAAATTTTCTAATTCCAACATAATAGAATGAACATAGACACTAATAATGTATATGACATGATCCCTCATGCGAACATTGTATCATGGGTAGATGCAATAATGATGAAATATATTGAAAAAAAAATATATCTTTTCCACTACGTGACTGCTTCCTCTGTTTGCTCACCAGTTCGAGGCTGCACTGAGGGTGCCAAAGGAGTAATAAAGACTTAATACTGCCGATGCAAGAGGCGCACGGACATTAGACAAGGGTGATTTCTGGCTTTCTCTTTAAGCAAATATTACGAGACAAAAGCGTGACTGAAATGGGGCTCTTCCAGGGCACTTTACCTTAGAGACTTTCCGGTAGCGTAGAAGGCAGTCCGTGGATGACTTGCGATTTCGAGGGCTTCCCACGGTGAGATGCAAGGGCTTCCGTAAAGGGCAAGGCGATGGGGACTCCGAAACTCCAAGCAATGGCGCGTGGGCTCGAGGCAGGCCAGCGGTGGAGCGCTTGGAATACGGTCGAAGGGCACGAGGAAAAGTATACTTTGGAAAGGGCCACGTGGATTTAGGGATGCAAAGGGCATCGATGGGGCCAGGTGTTGGGGGCGTCTTCATTCCATATCTTCAGCCGTGTGTGTGTCACGTGGGTTTCTGCTTTTATCCCTACTATGGGGGCAGGGGGTGCGTCCAACACAGATGTTTTGACTCGTACCAGCCCACTGGCCCGCAGGGGAGGATTTGGCCTGTAGGAGAAAACACCAAGCCAGATTACTTTTTGCCTCAGGGAAAGATCTTTATCAAAAATAACGCCTTTAATCTTTTAAACCTTGTTTAAGTCGATAGACAGATGGTCTATCGATCAATGGTTTAAATGAAACACAACAGAACAACAACAACAAAGGAGGAGGCAGTAATTTGCTGAATTCTTGCTAATCATAATATCCTGTTGTCAACGCGTCGTGGACAAGCAGCGATTCGATGAAAACCCTTTCTTGTGGAAACGGCACCACGTGGTATCTCATGCCATGCCTTTGTAACATGGCGCAATATTCGATCCGCATTGCATCAGAAAATTTGATCTGGAATCTTCTATGGCGTGACTAGAAAGGGGCGGTTATTAGGAACCAATCATTGTGCAGAAAATAAAAAAAAATCCTTACATGGGAATAACGACTGTCATCATCAGCTCCGCCTATACAGGGGTATATAAGCTTCCAGAAGAAAATTCCGAAGATAGAGATATAGACAGAGACAGAGACGGCACTCAGAGGTCAGACAAAGCAATATTCCGACGGGAGTATCCCCTTCAGACGACCCTAATTCTTCTCCATAAAATCTTGTCCTGCCCGAGACGAAGAGAAGCAGTCAGCCCTTCCTGCTTGTGATGAGAAGTCCCTAAGCCCTCCATGTTCGAAGCGAGGTGAAGCAGTGAGCCTACATACCAGTGACGAAGAAAAGTAGTCAGCCCTTCCTGCTTGTGTGGAGTAGTCGCTAAGCCCTTCCTGCCTGTGACAATGTGAAGTAGTCAGCCCTTCCTGCCTGTACCGAGGACGAGTCTTCAGCCCCTCCTGCCCTCCATTTGCACCATCTCCGAATTCGTGAAGAAATAGCATTTGCTGCCTCACCTTAAAGACATCCTTTTTGTGACATCTACGAGTCCGTGGTCATCGTACCAGCAACATCTCTGCTGAATTCCCAGCCGCCCTTCTGTGGCGTCTTCAAGCCCGAGGTCATCATACCAGCATCATCTCTTCAGCTGAAACCCAGCTACGAAAGGATAACTCACCAGCTCACCATTACCATTGAAACCAGTAGATTGCTCTCTACTTGCAATCCTGTTCCCTATCTATAACTGCTTAAGTTAAGTATATCTTGGTTAACCAGACCCTGAGCTGATTAACAGCTCTCCTAGGGCTGGTCTAAGGATTAAATTTATTTTTACTAGAAGAACCAATGGTTACCTAGCAACGGGACCTACATGGCATTGTGGAATCTGAACACATTATAGCGAGAATGAATTTGTGTCACCAGAAACAAATTCCTCTTGTTCTTCTGGCTGGTCGGAGATTCGAACTCATGACCAACAGGGAGTGGTAGCTGAGAACGGAACCCGCTCACCCAGCGAGGAACTTTATAACTAGCTAGTTTATTTTTGTTTAGTGTTACGTTGAATGAAAGCAGAGGGAAAACAATATTTTGTTTCTTTTGCAAATCAGGTTGTGAATAAATGTTATAGTGTTGTGAGTTTCTTTTTCTATATTCATTTCCCATATTTCACCTTTGCTGGTGTTGAAACGTTGTTGTTTAGAGTTTGAAAGAACCTGGAACGATTATTGCATCGTGACCCATTAACATTTAAAATATCTGCACTGTTAACCATAACAGCTGTTTCTAATTTAGCGGGAATATTGTTCTTAATAAACGTAGTTAACCACCCTGTGTTACTCAGAGGATCTACAGGTAACTTAAAACTTTGATATTCAGGTAAATGAAAACCTAAGCTATTGATTCCGACCTCTTGCAAAGCTATTACATCAATACTGTGGAATAAAACATATGAGTGCACATCAGTAGACCTTTTCTGTAAACTGTTCACATTCCATGATAAGTATTTTAGTTTAAGTGCCTCCATTGTTACTCAGATTTTCCCTAAAGTCTCTAACAAACAAAACAATATTATTTTTAAGAACGTCATCTGGTTGTTACATACATTTCATTACATCATCCAACAAAGAGAAATTTAGAGCAGCATTATTATAGACTAAAACATCAGATTGGGTACTTCCAACACCTCTGTGTAAATATTTGTTTTCACTTGAACTCATTCCAGCTTCAACATTCCTCTCAAGCACTAAGGCAGTTAAGCCTTCAATGCCACTTCGAGGAACAATATGCTTTTCGTTAACAGAACCTTTTGTTTTACAGGTTTGATTAATTTGAATTTTCATAGATATAACAATTTTTTTTAGCTCATTTATTCCCATGCGCAGAGCTGCCAATGCATCATTATTGTCCAAATTAGAACAAACACTTTGGCCATTAATTTCTAGTATGCCACTTTGTATAAGTCTCTCTTTCTCCCGAAGTTCCCACTTATTGAGAGGAGAAGTTACTGTTTTACTCAATTGTTTAGTGTCCAGGGAATGTTCCGTTACACTTACCGCTTTTCTTTTCAGATTAATTTTAACTTTTTCCTTGATTTTATTTAAGCATAACTTAGAGTCATAATATTCACTGCAATACCTACATCTATGGTTATTTTGACCCTTAAATTCCATGTGACCCTACTTGCTACATGTAAAGCATAAGATTACATATAGCAACCCTCCTATAACCAATGCCTGGTGTAGATACTATAATCTATATGTAGCATGTATTTGTCATTGTATAACATATTCTCACCTCCCATGTATATAACGTTGTATACTGATAAGAGGCAACTGTATTCTTGCCTCATATGTTATGGATAAGTGGCAACCGAACATATTCAAATCCAGTGCCCAGCAGTACACCTCTTCCCCTCTCTGAATTCAGTTGCTCTCACTCATTATCCTTATTATACTGTAGCCTTAACCTTACCTAATAAAGAACCTACATTTTAGATGAGCTTGTTTTACGTCTCATTCCAATCAACATGGCACAGTAAGGTATTACAGGAAAAAGTTACAAGAAGCAGGCAAAGATACAGGAGACTTACAGCGAACCGAAAGAAAGCCTACAGAGGACCCTATACCAATAGCTACCCATTGCCACTCTCTCTAACAATGGACTTTATTTGCTGGTATGTACAGTGTATCTTATGTGCAGTGCAAGGTAAAGCTAACAGCCCAAAAGACAGAAGCAGGAACCCACTACAAAGATACACTGGTAGAGCGAACCATGTGCTTTCCTCACCTCAGATTTCATCAGGAGACTGATGCACACACAAATACTAAAATATTGAGACAATGCCTTTCTGCCAAAGTCTGTTTTAAGCCTGTATGGGGCTAAACAGAACATTATTCACAATGGATTCTGCAAGTTCTCAGGACAAACATGATGACGCCCCACTCGCCAGGCATTCAGAAGATCCTATCTACCATCCACAGTCCCCACCTGCTCTCCTCCACTCCCAGCCGACGATACCCCAATCAGCTGATTTCCTTTCACTATTGCAATACCTGGAGAAATCACGGATTGAGGATCATGCCAGGATCAAACAAGAGGAGGAGAGGAGGAGACAGAAAGAAAACAGGAAGAATTAAGGGTCCAGCAACAGAGAGAGGAGGATGAAATTCGCAGGCAACAGGATGCAGATCGCTACAACGCCTTTCTGCGAATGCTAGCCCCCTCAAACAGCAAGCAACCACAGGAATCCTCAGAGCACTGCCTTTGACTCCTGCAGCTCCTACCTCACCACCAGAGGGTGCAGCAACCCGTTCAGTAACCCCTCCTAAGAAAGCAGTACTTAGAACCCACCCAATCTTCTAATTTTTCGGGAATGGTGATGTTGCTGGGAAGATTATTCAGTCATGGTGGATCTGTTCAGGTTATCCAGAGAGAAACAATTAATCCAGATGAGGATAGCTTGCCTTGGAGAAGCAAAGTATCCTTGAGCACACCCTAGAAATACCTCCAGACACCAAATTAAGTGTCAATGAAGTCTTGGATGTACTTCAAGAGCACACCAAGAGCTTTTGCAATGAGAATGTATATCATAGGGAGCTGCTCACCTGCAAATAATTAGAGGGAGAGTCTTTTTCAGACTTTTACATAAGACACAAGAACATTGCCTAGATGAAGAATACCATCTTCATGAGAGTCAGGAATAAAAAAACTGACTGACAAACTCATAGCCCTCAACACCTATGACCCTCTACAGGATATTATCAACATGTGTGGCACTTATGAGGTCACCAGGAAGGCCATTTCTGCAATTTGTGCTTTGCCTTCTCAGATGTGTGCCCTTTTAAACTACAGGAAGCAGAAGAAACATGGAAAGGGTACCATCCCTACCACACCATCATAGTGTTTCATGACAGTCATGCAACCACAAACACAGATCCACGGGGAAGTGTCCAGCAGCAGGCAGCACCTGCAACAACAGTGCCCACAAGGGGCATTGGGCCAAGGCACAGAGGTGCCCCACCAGACAGGTCCAGTGCCGCCACTGCAACAGACAGGGACATTGTGACAAGTGCCATTTAGAAGAACAATTCTTTAATCAGTGCCCAGATACTTTTAAACCCACATTTTATAGATGCTATGTAGATGATACTTTTCTTTACTTTTTACTGAAGAATGTCATGCCCAGTTGTTTTTAGGGATTTTATCAACTCGTTTCATCCAAATATTACTTACTATGGAAAAGAATGTACGGCTTATTTCATTTTTTAGATATTTGGTCTCTCTGTTCTGAGGGAAATTTTACGACTGGTATCTTTAGAAAGAAAACGTTTGCCGGCCGGTTAAACTTTTTAGTCACTGTCCCCTTGTTTTTAAGACTAATTCGTGTAGAACTTCGATTCATCGAGCCTTTCCTTGCTCCAATTGGAATAACTTTCACCTAGGAGTCCAGTTTTTAGGAGGTATTTAAGAATAATTACTATCCTCAACATGTCTACTAAAATCACAAGAAGAATTTTAGACAATATTTTTAAGCCAAAATCTGTAGTCTGTACTATTCCCAAAAAGATAATGTATATTTCCCTTCCCTTCACTAACGATTTTGTCCTAATCAAACGAAAAAATTATTGCCGGCCCTTGAGCTTCATCTGTATCCGTGTTGGACTTGCAGATTTACCTTTAATAACCCTCTTACAATCGGAAGACTGTTCCGCGAAAGACACCTCCCGGAGTTGATGCGTACCTACGTTGTTTACAGCAATTGCCCAAAATGTAATTTTGGGACTTATGTGGGATGTACCAAGCGCCTACTGAAGGTGCGCATCGACCTCATAGTGTCAGCCATCTGTACAGGCTTAGCTTTTAAGCAAAAAAGAAATAGTGCCATTAGACTATGCTATATCTTGCCACCATCACATACAATACAGTGGATTCAACACTTGGACAAACAAAAATAGCCATTCGCTTCCCTTTAGAGTCCTCCATATAAACAACAATCACCAACACTCACAGCTAAACCACCTCTGTTCCACTGAGCACCACACATTGTTCTTTTTAGTTTTCTCTCACACCATTTTCACCCTCTTCCATTTGCAGTCTTCAACCCTGTGCCCAGTTGCATTTAACTACGACATGAAATGGTGGTTCTCCATTGCACTACATTATAATTTTTTTTTTGGTCATTCATTGTTTTTTTCCTTCTCAGCACTATCTTCAGTGATTTTATTTGACGATTTCGTTGGTAATGCGATTTCATTGCTATTAACTAGGTTTTATGTCTCCTTTTTTTTTTTACTTCTATATTATTATGTATTTTGAAAGTTGTCAATTATATATAACGGTTTTAATACTTTAGATGTAAACAATCGGTATAGCTTTCTTACTGTTTCTTTTATTTTATGCATCCATGGATAAGATCTAATGATGGAAAAAAGTTATGTTCTGAAAGTCTGGCTGTGCCTGTACACTTCTAAGAAATAATAATGTCTGGAATTTTACCACGTCTTCTGGCTATCCTGTTCCTCCTTAAATTGAAGTTTTCTAGAAACGACAACATAACCAGTTATCTGCGCCATAAATATGATGGATCCATTCTACGCACCTATCGAAAACTTAAATCCACCACTCGAAGATGGAAGAAGGCACAACTGGACCATGAATTTCTACTGTACTGCAAAATGAGTGATATCGTTCCTAATTTTGTGAGATTCAAACTCTACCGATCATCACTATATAATTCCGAATTCTACCAAAGCGCTACACGTTCTCTTCTGGATATAGAAATTGCCTCCAAAGTGAAATCTACAAGGAAATTGTCTTTATTAGTGAAGTCTCTTTCTTCTTCATTTTATGGAACACTTTCTCTTCTCGATGGATACTTCGTTAAACTTCTGCTGAACAGAACCATTAATAATTATGTAAACAATACCACTAAAGTGCATGAACGTAAATTACTTAAACTGGGTATTCACCAACCTAAGTTCATTGACCCAAATAGTGTCATTTTTAATTACTCTAGTTATACACTATCAAAAAAAGAAGAGTCTCTTTTAGCACTAGGCTTAGTTTTTTGTTTACCTAATTTTAAACCCAAATACTATGATTTTTTCCTTGCGTTCGAAGTGTTTTTCCATAATATTCGGTTTTTACCTTCTCATATTAATCTTGAAGCAGCACGTCAGTCCATACAGAACTTGGCTCATAAAACATTTTCCAGTCTCAAAACTGAAAATTGGTTTCCGTTTTTTAAGTATGAAGATTTTCAGATTTTGAAGAAACTTGCTAATAGAAATGACCTCATAATTTGTCGACCAGATAAAGGTGAAGGTGTAGTTATACTGAACCGCGATGATTACATTGTAAAAATGAATAGTATTTTGTCCGACCCCTGTAAATTCTCTGAAGTAGGTACTCCTCAATTTAGTACCGTTTTTTAAAATTGAAGATAAAATTAATCGTACTTTGAAGCAGCTTAAAGATGATTCCGCTATTCCTGAAAGCACCTATAATTCTCTTTTCAATTCAGGATCTTCTTTTGCTACCTTATATGGACTCCCTAAAGTTCACAAGAATGGCATTCCCCTTAGAGTCTTAGACCAATACTTGCCGCTTACAACTCACCTAATTTCGAAATAGCTAAGTACCTGGTTCCCCTTCTCAGTCATATCACGAGTAACCGTTTCACCCTGCAAAATTCTTCTTCTTTTGTCCCTGACATTCTTGCGTAAAATGCACATACATTCATGGTTAGTTTTGATGTTCAATCCTTATTTACTAATGTCCCTGTTTTCGAAACCATTGATATTATCCTCGGAAAATTATTCCCCACCCCAGATACCATTTACCACGGTTTTACCAGAAATAGTTTCAAAAAACTCTTAGAACTCTCGGTCATTGATACTCATTTTATTTTCAATGAGAAAGTTTATAAGCAAATAGATGGCATGGCCATGGGCTCCCCCTTAGGACCTTCTTTCGCTAATATTTTTATGTGCCATTTAGAAGAACAATTCTTTAATCAGTGCCCAGATACTTTAAAACCCATATTTTATAGACGCTATGTAGATGATACTTTCTTACTTTTTACTGAAGAATGTCATGCCCCGTTGTTTTTAGATTTTATCAACTCGTTTCATCCAAATATTACTTTTACTATGGAAAAAGAATGTAATGGCCGCATTTCCTTTTTAGATATTTTGGTCTCTCGTTCTGAGGGAAATTTTACGACTGGCATCTTTAGAAAGAAAACGTTTACCGGCCTTGGGTTGAACTTTTTTAGTCACTGTCCCCTTGTTTTTAAGACTAATTCGTGTAGAACTCTGATTCATCGAGCCTTTTCCCTTTGCTCCAATTGGAATAACTTTCACCTAGAAGTCCAGTTTTTAGAGAGGTATTTTAAGAATAATTGCTATCCCTTTAACATGTTCACTAAAATCGTTAAAGAATTTTTAGACAATATTTTTAAGCCAAAATCTGTAGTCTGCACTGTTCCCGAAAAGATAATGTATGTTTCCCTTCCCTTCACTAACGATTTTGTCCTAATCAAACGAAAATTATTGTCATTCTTGAGCCTTCTGTATTCGTATGTTGACTTCAGATTTACCTTTAATAACCCTCTTACAATCGGAAGACTGTTCCGCGTGAAAGACACCCTCCCGGAGTTGATGCGTACCTGCATTGTTTACAAGTTTAATTGCCCAAAATGTAATTTTGGGACTTATGTGGGATGTACCAAGCGCCTACTGAAGGTGCGCATCGACTCTCATAGGGGTGTCAGCCACCGTACAGGCTTAGCTTTAAGCAAAAAAGAAAATAGTGCCATTAGACTTCATGCTATATCTTGCCACCATCACATACAATACAGTGATTTTCAAATACTTGGACAAACAAAAAATAGCCATTCGCTTCCCTTTTTAGAGTCCCTCCATATTAAACAACAATCACCAACACTCAATAGCCAAACCACCTCTGTTCCACTGTTCATTGCATAGTTTGCTTTTTTCTTTTTAGTTTTTTCCTCACACCATTTCACCCTCTTCCATTTGCAGTCTTCTAACTCGTCCAGTTGTCATTTAACTACGACATGAACAGTAGGTTCTCCAGTATTTTGTACTACATTATCATTTTTTTTTTATCATTTTGAATATTCATTGGTTTTTTTCTTTCTCTCTCTCTCTCTCTCAGTATCTATCTTCTCAGTGATTTTATTTGACGATTTCTATTTGGTACGTGATTTCTTATTGCTTGGTTAACTTAGGTTTTTATGTTCCTTTTTTTTATTTTATATTATTATGTATTTTAAAGTTTTGTCAATTATACATAACTGTTTTAATACTTTTAGATTTAGTCAATCGGTATAGTTTTCTTACTGTTTCTTTTTTTTATTTTTTATGTAATTCCATAGATAAGTGACCCTGATGATGGGAAAAGTTACGTGTTCCCGAAAGCTCGGCTGTGCCTCTGTTAATTTCTAAGAAATAATAATGTCTGAAATTTTACCACGTCTTCTGGCTATCCTGTTCCTCCTTAAATTGAAGTTTTCTAGAAACGACAACATAACCAGTTATGGTGAAATCATATCCGGAATTCAGATGTTGCCAGACGCAGGTGCCAACGTCCCTGTTATGGGCCCTCAGCATCTTGACCTTCTGCATATTCCTAGAGCACACTGCAACCCCCAAGAGTTACCACAATGTTCACCGCAGATGGCTCATCGAAGACACCTGCCTTATGATTCATCACAGCCAGTCACCATGAAGGTGTCTGAATGCCACTGCTGTCATATAGCCACTGTAAAGAGTTGGGCATTATTCCACCAAAGTTTCCCAGACCTATTCTGTATGTTATTCATGTCAGTAAGTGTTCAGAGCTGCCTCTTCACGCCACCACGTCACCCGCCGTAGCCATAGACTTTTTTCTACTAGAGTTCAAGGACGTGCTGATCTCCAAGGAAGAACTGTAGAAAGCCCCACTCAAGCCGATGGAACGACCCCCATTGTGAATTCACATCAAGGAAGACACTGTATCTTTCGCCATCAACGCACCTACGTCTTCCGGGAACAAGTCAAAGTAGAGCTCGAGTTCATGGTAGATCAGAGTATCATTAAGCTAGCTGGTGATGAGCCCTCAGACTGGTGTCACCCACTTGTTGTCATACCTAAGGACAAGAGAGTTCAAATCACCGTTGACCTCAAGAACCTGAACAGCCAAGTAAAGCACCCAGCGCCGCCATCATTCTCACAGTTATCTAGCGTCCGCAGTGTTGATCCAAAGGCCAAGTTCTTCACTACTGCAGACACCCTGCACAGGTACTGGCAAATGCAACTTAACCACATTCATCACACCCTATGGCCAATTCCAGCATTGCAGAGGTTCAATGGGATTTGGGGCCACAGGAGATGCCTACTGCCTTCAAGGAGACAAGATCCTGCAAGATGTCAAGAATTACATCAAGATTATTGACAACATCCTGCTGTTCAATGAGGATTTCCCTAGCCATCCATGCTGAATCCATGAGATGTTGACAAGGTGCCGCAAGTTTGGCACCACACTTAACAAGGACAAGTTTGTGGTTGCTGCCTCCAGCATTACTTTCTGCAGATTTTGGATCTATGAAGACGACATTTCAGTGGACCCCAACAAGGAGTCAGCGAACCAACTTGCTGAATTCACCCCTGAGATAGCTAATGCAGCTCAGCCTCTCAGACCCTTTTGAGCAGCAAGCATGCATTTACATGGACCATGGATCAGGATGGAGTATTTCGCTGAGTGAAGACTGCCCTGGCTAGCCCACCAGTTCTTGCCTCCTTCGATCCAGCCCTCCCAGTAATTCTACAGACTGACACTTCTTGACTCAGCAGACTGGGATGTGCCTTTCTACAGCACCATGGTATTTGAATATACCACTTAGTACAGTGTGGCTGTTGTTTCCTCGCAGAAGCTGAGATGTGCTAAGCCACAATCGAGTTGGAGACGTTAGCCGTAACCTGGGCAGTGTCCAAATGCAATTCGTACCTGATAAGCCTCCAACATTTTATGTTGATGACAGACCATCTCTCACTGGTGCCAATTCTCAACTATTACTCTCTGGATGTGGTCGAGAATCCCTGTTTGCAATGTCTAAGGAGAAAATCTCCCTCCGCTCATGCAGCAGCCCAAGAGGACAATGTCTCATTTCAGGACACCGGCAGGATTATTCAAGATCCTCGTGCTTCAGAGAAGGAGGACCCGTTGTACATCCGTCCTGAAGACAGCGCGCTCTCAGGATTTCCTACCAACCATTACAACTAACATAATTTGCTGCTCCCATTCTAGAAATTACAGGACAGCCTCTCAGTCAATGCTGAACTTGTACTTTATGGACCAAGGATTATAGTTCCTGCCGCCCTTTGCTGCTACACTCTATCGCTACTCCACGACAGTCACAGAGGAATAGAGCCAACAAAATGATGGGCACTATAGACCGTTTACTGGCCAGGAATTGACTCTGTCATCGCAAGTACTGGTCAAGCATGTGAGCCTTGCCAGGTCTTACAACCCAGCCTCCAGCAGGTACCTCTTCAAAACGATGACCACCCTACTACGCCCTTTGAGTCTGTGTCAGCATACTTCTTCAACATTGCAGGAAAGTCATTCCTTGTCATGACCGACAGGCTTTCTGGCTGGCCTGTGGTTGTCCCATGCTACAGTGACACTACCACCTCTGCAACGATCAAGATCAGCAAATATCTCAGGGTGGTCGGTGTCCCACTTTGCCTCAGGGCCAATAGTGGACCTCAATTCACCAACCGTGAATTCAGGGATTTCATGGAGAGATGGGAAGTACTTCCTCGCACTACCTGCAGTCCAGTGGCCATGCCGAGGCTGTTGTGAAGGCCATGAAGCATCTTATACAAAAGACAGTGCCATCTGGCAACATTGACTGTGAAGACTTCGACTGTGGACTCTTGGAATTTCAAAACACTCCAAACTTCACAGGCTGCTCCCCTCCACAAATCCTGTATGGCTACCCACTTTGCTCCTGTGTGCTACTCATCCTCAGTCATTTTTGCAGAAATGCCTTGAGAAAGCCAAGGACAGTGATAGCTGTGCTGCTGCCGGAGCCGAACTTGTACAAAGGTCATACAATCAACATGCATGTCCCAACCCAGGATAGGAATTGAAGAATTAGTCAGGATCCAGGATCTAACTTCTCACCACTGGGAAAATGTCAGGATCGTCATGAGCCATGTCAGGTCAAGGAACTATGAAGCACATCTCCCCAGCGGACGAGTATACTGGAGGAACCGGTGCTTCCTGTACCCAGTACCAACCCCTGGCGATGACCCTGTACATGCCTGTGGACCTTCACATAGGACACAAAAGGGTCCTCTGACAGACCCCCTATAGCCCCATGTAGATCTTCCAGGTTTTCCAGATGAAGAACCCACTCAAGATGGGACTATGAGTGTAAAGGAGGTGAGGGAGGTGTAGATACTATAATGTATATGTAACATGTATTATTGCTGTATATACTGTCTTCCATGGTTATATCATTGTATATCATCAGTGGCAACTGTATTCTGCCTCATATGTACATAATGCACACTGAACATATTCAATCCATGCTCAGCAGCAAGTCAAGCTCCCTCTGTGTTCAGTTGCTCACATTGTTCCTTGTTATATTGTGATTTCACCATAAAGAACCCACATTTTAGATGAGTTGTTTCACGCTCATCTCAACCAACACAAATGACACAAACACACTCTCAACACTTTGAGAAATACAATCGCTCAGGCTTGAAAATAACCTCTCCTCCTTGCTCAACCTTTCGCCGTTTAATCCAATCAAGCTATTTGTCAGCATCTTCATCCATGCAAAGCGGAAAATCAAAGACTATAACCTCAGTAAATTTTCACTGTTGCTTAGAATACTCCTAACAATTACCTTCAAATCCAGTGGTAGTCAGGTGTTTTGCAACCTTCTTACCTTTAACAGTAAAGTAAGCCCGATATATGCCCTCTTTGAATTGTGTGTGTTCCTTAAATGCCCTCACTGTCCACTGCAACTTACAATTATGATCCATGTCAAGGCTGCTGGGGAAATACAGAACTTTCCTTCGATCGTCCTCTGCACCAAAATTAAGCTGAATTTTTTCATCAGAGCAATCACACTCCATAATGTTCCCATTATTAGACCGTATCTTTTTACTCGGAGCCGAGCCAACGTCAACACTGCTAGCACCATCCATTACCATATTTGTGCTGCTTACATCCACCCTAGATTTCCGGTTCTTCGTTTTCTGCTTACTCGCAACTTCAAAGACTTCACTTGACAGTGTCAGATCAGAGTGTACAATAACTTTGCAATCAGTATTCTGTCTATCTCTCACACCCTTGACGTCACTTAGAGCCATTCAATAAGTATCCTCGCTCTCTGAGAGAAAGTGAGGAAGCACACTGCAGGACGTCTTCTCCTGTCAAACGCCTAGGGAAAAGTGGACACCTAGAATCATGACAGGCATTTCAAACTTGCCTCGATGTAACTTCAGGTTTACGTTACATTTCCGGAAAGTCATGTAGAAATTTTAGTTTCATAAATTTTTGTGAGTAATATTATTCTTTTTCTTATGTAAAGTATTGATACAGTTTTCTAGAGAGCTTTGTAAATTTCTGAAAATTGATTGTTTTAGTCATATGTACATTCATAAAAAAATGTACGTGTTTCAGTTTCAAGTATAATTCAACAGTCGTTAAATATTATGCTGTGTAAGTTAATCGGATTGTTTGTCCTATGAATGCGATTTTGTTTTTATTATAAGGTTACTGAAATTTTCTATGATTGCGTTATGCATACTGTAACATGAATTAGTAAAACAATATTGAATACATGTAATTTTTTTATTGCTTAAGACCTTTCATTTCATTTAATTCCTTTTCCTGGGTTTCGGGGTTACGTGGGGTCTTTCAGGCTCCTTGAATAGACCGATATACTTGTTTCCCTTTTACGAATTTTATACCCAGTCTTCTGTTGAATGAGGACGAGAATGATGAAAGGAAATTCTTTATCTTCTGGGAGGAGATCCAGCAAACCCTAAAATTCTTTCCTGTGAGAGACATTTCTATTACCTTTAAGTGGTGTGTCTGTAGAGCTTTAGAACTGTGGAAACGGAAAAGGCAGTAGGCCTAGATCTTTCGAGGATCATTGCTAAGGGCAAATGATGGAGCCAGATAATATTTGTATCAGCAATGGATATATGATATTTAGGCCACAGTATGTTAACTATATTGCTAACTACAAACTTCATGGCTATTGATATTTGCTCTGTACAAAAGCTAGAGCATTGAACCTAGCCACCATTTTCAAGATGGCAGCGATGACCAGCATGGAACTTATAATAACTATAAAACTGAGCAGACCAGTCTGATTTGGATGATCTGTCTCAAATCATAAACTTTTCTACTATAGAACATTTGAATTCGAGAAGTTTAGAACTGAGGAAAAGTTATTTGTTTCAAGACTGACTATCAAAACCCTCCCATTAGAACCCCGACCTCCCCGTTGCAGCTAGGAATGACAAGAGAGTGCAGCTGAACAAGCCTTGGAAGTTTCAGATTGACCTTGTGTTGCTCCAGTTCACTTCTTTAAAAATGCAATCACCAGTAGTTCTAGTAGACCATGTTTTTAAAGATAATTTGTCCGTATTTCCATAAAAACAACATATACTCATCATGTGTAATCTTAAAACTGAATGTAATTTACTTTATAAAATAGCCGTAAGTTGTTATAATATTTTAATACTGACATTGTAAATGATTCTTCTAGTCAAAATAAAAATATTTTGTTACTCCATCCAACACTATTGTATTTTCTTTGTTTTAGAAACCAAATAATAACAGTTTAGGCCAAAACTTAAAATTTGTCACAGTCAGAGAGGAGTGTGCAGTCTAAGACAGTTTTTTTTTTTTTTTTTTTTTTTGCATTGCTCGGCCTAGCGCAAGTTTTTTTTTTGCATTTCAAAAAGTTGTTATTGTATAATTTTATCATATCAGCAAACATAAGCGCTGCATTAATAATGTCCGCTATTTGATCTTTGATAGTGGGTCCATCAAGGATCACTAGTGGGAAAACTTGAATTAAGCCAGGGATATCTGAAATTT
>NC_089741.1:65432110-65447110 GCF_040412425.1 Macrobrachium rosenbergii
CGACGCTTCAATTAGTCCTAACGTAAGATACACTGATTGGTAATCTAATGAGAAATGAGCTATTTCGCCGGTAACACAGACCTCCCCTTCAACTGGAACGCATTACTTCTTGGTCACACTTATCATAACTATATGGCATGATAAACAAATAAGCTTTCCAGATCTCTCTCTCTCTCTCTCTCTCTCTCTCTCTCTCTCTCTCTCTCTCTCATCATAAAAAAGCACTGGAGTTACAAATTGCAACATATCCAGCTAAATTAGGAAGGCCTATTTTCAAAGTCGTTCAACTAATTCGAGAAATTTTGTCCGTGGCATTCCCCAGTCATTGTCCCCTCGCAATGAGGTACTTAATGTCCTCAATGCGCTTTAACGGAGCACTAAGGCCACCGTGAAACTGCTGCAGGATAAATTTGTGGTGTTGAGAGACGAAATTGATTTCCCTTTCTTTCGTCAATGACACATTTCGACAAAAGAATCATGGACTGTTTTTAGGAAGAAAGCATTCTTTCGTTAATGACACATTTCGACAAAAGAATCATGGACTGAATTTAGGACGAAAGCACAACCTCAGGGGCAAAATAAGCAGTTTTGCATTGTGAGTAGGGCAGAAATCTGAATTATTTGTGTCTAGTTATTTACTAGCAATACTGTTAGATATTTGATGGTAAATCTCTCTCTCTCTCTCTCTCTCTCTCTCTCTCTCTCTCTCTCTCTCTCTCTCTCTCTCTCTCTCTCCTATTGGTTTTAAAATCTTAAACTTAAAGGCAGTTGATTTACTAAATAAGTATCTGAGAAAGTACAATAAGACAATCTTTCAAATATTAATAGACCTTATATATATATATATATATATATATATATATATATATATATATATATATATATATATATATATATATATATATATATATATATATATATATATATAAGGTCTATTAATATTTTGCAACATTGAATGCTCTTGAGCAGACATTACGATCAAATTGGCAGAGTACAAGAACGTTTTAAGTACTAAAGCCAACAAGCCTGTGATAGCCTATATTTTTTGAAAGATTACCTTATTGTACTTTCAGATACTTATTTAGTAAACCAACTGCTTTTAAGGTTAAGAGTATAAAACCACTCTCTCTCTCTCTCTCTCTCCCTCTCTCTCTCTCTCTCTCTCTCTCTCTCTCTCTCTCTCTCTCTCTCTCTCTCTCTCTCTCCTGTTAAGATTTAGGCTTCCATTACATTGCCCAGCATTTTTTATATTTTATATTTTACCCTTCTCATCCCCCACTCATCATGAGACAGGGTCTGGTTGTGAACAACTGGCCCTTGCTTGTTACTGGCCTTGGCAATTTTCAGCATAGGATCTTTGCTTGGAGAGATTGGGCTGAGTAATTTAACTGCTCATCTCCTAGATACTCCAGTTACTTAAGATGTAGTAACTTCAACGTTTTTGCACCTGGAACTTGAACTAGTTTCCTATTTATGTGATTTTGCAGTTCTTGGAAAACCACTACATGGGAATTCCTCCTGGAACTCTGTTCTTTAGGTTGCTGTATTTGTTTTCTTTATTCCTGTTTTAAGTATTTATTTTTGCAAGAATGGTGACATTTCAACTTTTTGGCAATCAAATCCAAATCTGTGATCTTTGATAACATTGTATAGTCATTTAGAATTGAGGCAGCTTCTTTAATCTTCTCAGTTGCTATTTGCCTATGTTTTTTTCCTAGGGACTTAGTTGTATTGTCACAAAACAGACAAACGCCAGGAAAGACACCAGTAGATGCTTTGGTAGAGAATTTTGTATCAGATATGATAACTCTAGAAGCTGTTTTTTTTTTTTTTCAGGAACTGTCTCTTTTCTGTTTTTGAGAAATGCAGTGAAATTGCAGTAACACTGCAGGTGATAACCAATATTGCCATTACATTTGTCTAGAAGTTCAATAGAAATGAACTTGGATTTCGCATGTAAATTTTGTCTTTCTTTCTCACAACAGTGCACTTTTGTCCAGGTTTCGTCAGTGAAAGACTTCATTTCCTGTGTGCTCTTTCCCTGCAGATGAAGGATGCAGGTCTTTATTGGTAAATTAGAAGCCATTTTTCCTCATCAAAAAATGAAAAGCATACATGTCATGCAAACAACGACACCACCAATACCACCAAAGCATCTACATATATACATGCAATGTTAAACACTGTAGGCCACATTATGCATCACATTCACATTATTACACCACAGCAAAACTTCCATGCAAGACCACTGAAATATATTAATGGGTGAGTTACAAACCTACCACTTTACATATGAATTGACTAGATAATACTTTATATAGTAACTTCTGCCACAAGAGTACTTTTGCCATCATTTAGTTAAATAGTTTATTCGGGAATTTTGAGGTTTTAAAAATTCACCGATTAAATTCAGTCATTGTTCATTCTTATTCTGCATTATTCGTTAATTAAATAATATTAGATAACGGAATGACTTAAATAATATTAGATTATTTAAATAAGTCAGATGGTCTCCTGGACTGTACAATATGTCTACATTAGACCGTAAAAATTGCGAAAAACATTGAAGATTGACATAGTTTCAAACTAATATAGTTAACTAATGGCAACAGACAGGTATACAAAATATACAGATTTAAAATCCTGAGATTTTTTCCTTTCAAAAACATCCATTGAGAATGTTGGCCTTACGTTTAGGGTAAGCCACTGGAATTGTTAATGTAGAAACCTTGCGTTGGTTTGGCGTTTAGATCGGCGGCCATCTTGAAATGGAAATTAGGGGTTATAAGAATTTTTAAAGCAAAAAGAAAATTCACAGATTTTAAAACAGCACCGCAAATTTGTCTTTGGACGCCCACTGTAGTACCAGTTCCTCAGTTTATATGGATTTAGGTACATATTCTGTGAAACCAATCCCAAACAAAGCTGAAAACCGAGATAAGCAAGTACCCAACTTTAAATCAAGATTGTGAATTTGTGTCTACCTTTAGGGTTGCAAGAGTTGCAATTTTGAAATCCTCACAATTTTCTGCATAAGAAACACCCACTGAACCTTTTGGGCTCAAAAACAGAAATAAAACCCTGATAGCTCTGGGACTATGTGGCTGTTAATTATATATCTATTAAAAAGTCATTACAATCGAGTTCGCATTATCAATTTTACTATTAATGACAACAGCGGCGGTAGTAATAGTAGAAAACTCATCGATCTGCAACCTACATCTATTAGTCCCACGTTTTTAGAACCGCACTTGAGCAAAGAGAGAGAGGGAAGTAAAATAATAATATTCTTTGCCAAGGGAGACTAACGTGATTTCCCTGTTAGCAAGAGTTGTTCCGTTGAATTTCACCGTAATAAGGAGTCCTTAGGAAATTGTACTAGGTTTCATCGCATACTTCTGTTTTAAACACGAAATATTGACATCTTCAAACTGCCTGTTTTTATACCTGAAAGTTCTTTACTGTGAAATTGTAGCAGCATAGTAGCGTTGTAATTCGTATTGAAAACTGATAGCCAAATTCGTATTGGCAATTTCTAACTTCGTTCCTGAATCATTGATTGTGCCATAAAATCCGTAGTTAACACGAGTACTCACTCGGCTATTGATCTGAGATAGTTATGGATCATCCTAGTAAGAATATTGGGTAAGACTTGGCACCCTCGTCAGTAATAAAGGTAATTCAAGCCTGCTGTAATTTACTGACCATGAGTTAGAGTGCGTTGTGGGTAAGATTTTTTTTTTTTTTTTATATAAGAGAGCAATTTTAAACGTCATATCCAAACAATCATACCAGTACCAAGGCGGGATAAAACACTTGCTACCGAACACAGCAGACTGGTGCAAGCGGCTAAAGTAAATAATGAGACTGAAATTTAACAAGCGAGTAAATTTACTTCAATAACTTTAATCAGTTAAATCTTCGTGTAATGAAAGAACTGGAGAGAATATAGCAATCAAATCACCCCAATTTATTATTTTTTTCTTTACTAAGTAAGTCAGTATTAGTGTAATAATAACATCACATTTAAACAACATTAATTTACTATTTAGTCTTAGCTGTTTCGAAATTACCAGAGCGTGGGTCACCTTTCACATTCATATCTTCTTCCCATCTCAAATGAGAGGAAACAAAATTATTCTTTAATTTTTCGAGTGAAAATATAGTTTCGTGACTTGAAAAAAAATATATATTTTTCTCTTCACATACTCAGCACACATTAAAATATGGTTAAGGAATCCCTGCGTTTGTATCGCTAAGCGCTACAGAATTCTACTGTGTAGTAATTAAACGTGTCGGCCGGAATTGTATGGAATTCCTAGTAGGCTGGAAGCATATTCATGAAGTTTACTCAGTTTGTATGAAAAAGGAGGAAATGCGAGTTTAATACTGTTTTATTTTCTTTCACAAATGTATTTTCTACTCATGAGCATTGATAATCTTATTTAATCTTACCTTTATTTTCCTGCCCTCCCTCTCTTATGCGTTTTTAAACTCTAGGCCGACCCTGATCTACTGGCCTCTACAAGATCTTTGTTTTTCTGCGCTCTCCAGGGACAGTTTTAACTGGGTCATCATCATCTTCCCCTAATGGTATTCACCGACTCTCGACGTTTTCCCCACGTATCTTTTTTTTTTTTTTTTTTTGCATTTCACAATTTACAACCTTTTCCACCTGATCGTCTGGTCTCTTCTTTGCTTTTTGCTCCTATCAAAAAAAAAAAAAAAAAAAAACTTATCATACTCCTTTTTTTCAGTGCCTAAATCATCTTGATTATTTCGCAACCATCTGTATTAAAGCGGTAGCAGAGACTGTGCTACATGGGTTTTAATCCTTTCGACAGCTGCGTATCACAACGGCTTTTTGCAGTTAGCAAATAGATTCAGTTCGCAATATCAACATTGCAGTTACATTGCCATATACGTAAGGCAGTTTGCACTACACACACCAAAGGAGGAGTATTCCCTCATTTACATGATATTAAAATCTACTATACGACTACGTGGCTTTAAACTGTATTGCGAATAAGGAGAATTAGAATAAGATTCTCCATCGCTCGCATTAATGAATCCTAATGACAAGTAATTCCGTATGCTGCATGGAAAAGGTTCGTTTTTGTTTTTGTTTTTGTTGCTTCACGAAGCTGTCTATGGGAGTTTTTTTTTTTAATATTATTGTTCTATTGTTTTTCAGTGACTTGAATGTTGATTCCGGAAACCGTTGGCCCATCACAACATAAGTAATCACCTGTTCACATCATATGAAAGGAAAATGCTGTTGAGTTCTAGATCGCATGATGTTTGTTATTAATGAACGGTTTACGCCGCACTTTTTTTTTTCACCGGGTAAAACAAGTGAATACTTGTTTCACTCGGTATGGCTTTTATCAAATTGCAGGTAGAAGATATATTATATTTCATCAAGATCTTCAACGCCATTAATCCATATTTCAGAGATTTTTAAAAAGAATATTGTTTTGACTTTCCAAACGAATGAAGACGAGTATCCTGTTAGCTGTATGGAATGAATGTAAAATGGCATGTTCCTGAGGTCTTAGTTTTTATGGAAAATTTTTTCTGAAATTTTCGATAAATGTTGAACTAAATTCCGGAAATGATATTCAGTAAACTGAAATTAAATCTACAAAACTATCATCGTAGTATTTTGAAGGTTCACTACAAAAATTTTGGGTCAATATCCCTAAGCGATTGCAGTCTATGGAGCTAGAACCATTCAAGAGATTATTTTAATCCCAAATGAATAAACATTAACAACTTTTGTTACTAAAAATGTTAGGAGTGCGAAATGTAAATGCATTTATCCTTTATGGATCTATCTCATTAGCAAGAGCAATTACCGTCGACGTCTCAATTAGTCCAAACGTAAGATACACTGATTGGTAATCTAACGAGAAATGAGCTATTTCGCCCGTGACACAGGCCTCCCCTTTAACTGGAACGCATTACTTGAGGCCATGTAAACACTTCAAAGTCACAATGATCGTACCTATATGCTATGAAAACAAATAAGCTTTCCATCTCTCTCTCTCTCTCTCTCTCTCTCTCTCTCTCTCTCTCATAAAAAAAAAAATACTGGAGTAACGAATGGTAGTTTAGCTAAATCAGGAAGGCCTATTTTCAAAGCCGTTCAGGTAATTTGGGAAGCCTTCTCGTCGGCAGCGTTGTCCCTTCGATATGTGCAACCTAATGTCCTCAATGCGCTTTATGGAGCGCTAAGGCCATCCTGAAACTCCTTCAGGATAAATTTGTGGCGTTAAGAGAAGAAACTGGTTTCCCTTGCTTTCGGTAATGACACATTTCGATAAATGAGTGGAAGACGGTTTTTACGAGGAAAGCACAGCCTCAGAGGTAAAATAAGCAGTTCTGTATTGCAAGCAAGGCAGAAATCTCCAGAATTCTAAAACATTATTGTACTTAGGGAATT
The DNA here is from genome assembly GCF_040412425.1 of Macrobrachium rosenbergii. NCBI lineage: Eukaryota > Metazoa > Arthropoda > Malacostraca > Decapoda > Palaemonidae > Macrobrachium > Macrobrachium rosenbergii. The sequence goes on from NC_089741.1 coordinate 65,438,556, forward strand.
TCATCGTATTATCTGCATAAGGCATTCATTACTGCAAAATGTTCCTCAAATACCCAAAGTACAAGTAGACGGACCGAGAAACGGATCATCATCTGTACTGTCTTATGACATATGTATTATACCAACTCAAATGAAGAGGCACTGTGATTACTATCTGACGAATAGCATAAATAAAGAAGAAATTCTCAGCACCCTAGTCACGAAGTGTTTAAGAAAAGACAACAAAATAGAAAATTAAGCAAAATGAATTCAAAATGAAAATTAGAATTCATCCCAAGTTAATATTATATTTTTTATATAATGGTTTTAGTATTAGATTTAGAAAATACAGTAAAAAATTATTCTAAATAAATAAAAAAAAATACCTAGATGATATTTTTTCTATAACGAGATTTATGAAGTTAGTATTACATGAAAACCTTCATACAACCATTAATTTCTCCAAACATAGTCACGAATCTTGCTAGCTTTGTTTATTGCAATTTCGTCAATGAAGTTTCTGCTCAATGGGCAATGAGAGTTCCGGCGGAGCCTCCTGATGTCTATTCGATGAGCAGGGAGAAAAGGAAAGGGAACATGAAGAAGTATGAGAGAGAGAGAGAGAGAGAGAGAGAGAGAGAGAGAGAGAGAGAGAGAGAGAGAGAGATCAAATATAATAAATGAAAGTTTGAATTAAGTTCAATGCAGTAATTATACAGTACAAACAGAAAAGTCACTAATATTACTATTATGATTTCTGAAAACCGAATTCATGACTGGCAGTGGAAAAGTACGTCAAGAAAATCTGAGAACTTCGGGAAAAAAAAAAGATATTGCCGAAGCATGACTGAAATTACTTCACTTTCGTTTTCTCTAGAGAGTTAAAAACAAGCAATGAAGTAATCAGTCATAATTCGTAGATGGGCTATGTCAAACATATATATATATATATATATATATATATATATATATATATATATATATATATATATATATATATATATATATATATATATATATATATATATATATATATATATATATATATATACATATATTGTTACGTGTGGGGACTTGGCTGATGAGTTTATTACTTAATTAACATAATTTATGAGGCACTGAGTAATCTGTCATTTAAAGCTAAAATTTAACCTCAAAGACAGACGATTATTAATTGAATAAGGTCGCCAGTCGAGAAGAAAACCCCGACACAAAGAATATATAGTTAGCGAGGGAATTACTTGAACAATCACCCAACTTCAGACGTAGTCAATTTTCCTTTTGCTCCAGTAAGGTTTTAACACAACAGATTATCGTACGCCCTTTAGCGCTGGTAAAAGGCTATTTCTCTTCCGAACAATGGGGTGAAGACACAAGGCTGCCTAAATGTTGAAATTTACTTATTTAACCTTCCCTAAGTCCTAGTTACTTCACAGGAATAGTTGAATGTCGCTAAGCAGTATAAATTATTCTTAATCTAGACTTCATAAAGGTAAATTGGATACCTGGGTTATTGTAGATTGTGGAGGAGAGGGAAAAACAAAGGAATGGAAATACAGAGATAGTAGCGAGTCGACAAAAATCTGACTAATTTCAAACTTACAGTTATACGTAGGTTGCTGCGAATACAATGGATGATCGGAAGTTTTGGGATATTTCGTCACTTCACTTGTAAATAAATAGAACGGGAAAGGGACAAAGGGGCCTAAGCGTTGGGGTCTGAAATTTTGTCAAAACATTCGCTGAACATAGAACAGGGAAAAGGAAGCTTAAGACCACCTTCAATAGAGGTTGCTTGGTGAAACTTTCCCTATGGGTTTAGGCCCTAATGCTAACTAAAAGACACTACATTTGAAATACCTAGCACTACCCTGGCCGATAGAAAGCCGCCTACCCGTCTATGTTAGAATGATATTCCTATAATAAAACTGCATAGAGGGCGAACAGCAGAATATTTATAAAAGCTCCCCCCCTTAAGAGGGCCTTCACTGCCTTTCAGGCGTGAAGGTCTGTACTAAGCAAGTTGTTTCCCTCTATTGGGCTACTCTTCTCCCCTGAGCAGATTTGTCCCATGCAGCCTAACCAACTATGGATCTACCTAACTCTAGATAGGATATGAGCTTTGGTCATTATATTACAGAATTTTAACTGTACTGGAAGGTGCTTATGGTTATTACATGCTACCTCCTATAATCGTTATGTTTTAGACCTAGCTTAATGGTACATTCTACGGTATTCCCTAGCCTAACCTATCCTAACCCGACCTTAGCACCAACTTAAGGGATAATGTCCTAACTAAATTACAAGGTTTTTGTCTTCAGTACAATAGTAATTACTGGTTAATACATGAGGTTTGCCTCATATGATAAATGTTGGCCTCACTGAGGTCTTAGGCCATGCATGTCATGAGCATAGTGGTTCTTTTCACAATGGTTTAGATTTTCTGATATTAGTTACACTACTCACGTGATTACTGTGTCTCGATGGAAAGTGGAAGGGACAAGGTTACTAGTGTGATGTACTCAATCTGGTCTAGTCTATGTATGAGTAAGATATCACACTGGCTACCTCCTCTGGGCAAGGGGCCAGGATCACTCTAAGATGGTATGGCACTGTGCCATGAGGGCAATAGTGCCAGGATGAGCTCATGGCTCGGCAACTACTGTGCTCTCTTCCGCCCGTTCTTCTTCTTCTTCGGGTTCCTCCAAGGCATACCAGTGTCAGACCTAGGTGGTGATGAGGCACCGATCCTGGGGAAAGGCCAGAAGAGCTGGCAGGCATGAAGTCAGGGGTAACTTCAGAAGCTGCAGGAGGGCTTCCTACTCCAGCTGCTGTGACAACTGGAGCGAGAGCGATCTTGACCTCTGCGTCTGAGGAGGCCAGTTCCTGGTCTCCCAGTGAAGGTGTAACCGGTTGATCCTCCAGGGGTTCATCCTCTGGGGACAGATTTAGTGAAGAACTGTCAGGTGCTGGAGACTATCCGGTTGCGATGATTAATGGTGTGGGGAATCCTGAATCTCCTGGAGGAGGATCCACCTCATAATTTGGACCCGGCACAGGGTCCTTTTCAAGTGATGGCTCAGTGTCCGTGCCAGACGGAGCATGGCACTACTCAGTGCTAGCAAGTGGCACTGGCAGCAGTTGAGGGTCAGCCTTGCCTGACGAGGGGTCTGGAGGTACAATACCTCGCGGTTGACTTGAATTTGGCTGCGGCAGAGATTCTCGCCTCGGCTGGAGATCAGAGCCTCTCAGAGGGTCTTGCTCGGGGACGTCCGCTGGGCGCTGCTTACTTGGGCAGCCCTCCCAATTTGTGAAGTGGCCTGTCCGCTTGCACGTCCTACAGCGGTACTGCTCCTCCTGAACGTCTCTTCGGGGAGAGGGAGGACCTCTTTGTGGGCCAGCCCTTCACGACTGGAGAGGGTTAGGCCGAGAATGGTTCAGTGTGTGCCCCTTCCACTGACTACTTCGGTGGGTGGAAGGTGGGGTTTTGTCTTGATCAGGTTCTCCTACAGTGGAGGAGGTAGCGTGGCTGCGAAGTGGCGTTGGTGAAGGGCTTCCCCAGAGAAGATCCTGACCCAACAGGAACTCCACTCCGGGCCAAATTCCACCTACCGCGCCAAGGCAGTGGGGTAGCTGCCCCAGGGTGTCGTGACCTGAAGCTTGACCGTGGGAATGGTAATGGTGTGGCCCTCTATCCACCTCATCTTCCACCAGGTTTTCTCATCAACCATGGCACCAGCTGGCACTTGGACTCTGGAGATCACGCTAATGTCTGCCGCAGTGTCTACTGTGACTGGAAGGGTCATGGGCACGCTAGAGCTCTTAAGAGGAGCCACCGAGATGAACTGGGCCTCCAGTCTCTCGGAGTAAAGGATCTTATGTGGCCTGGCTGCTTGAGAATTGAAGGTGCTAATGAGGTTATTGAGCAATTGGTGGAGACATGATGTGGACAGGCCAGATGTCCAATACTGTAGTGGCTGGCAGCACCACAGGATTTATGGGCCTCTTGGAGGGCTCCAGTGGCCTGCAGCAACTTGTTGGAGAGAAGAGTTGAGTGGATGAAGAAGACAGGGGAGGTTCTGGCTGGGTAGTAGGGAGGCCTGCTTGTTGGTACTTACAAGCACGGCGGTAACACTCAGCTTCAGCGTGCCCCACCCTCTTACAGTGGGTGCATGTAGGCTTGCTCGACGTCCATTCTTCAGGCGAGATGAGCTTGAGAAGGTATTGTAGTGGCACAATGCATCTCTGAGATGGGCTGTGAGACGGGTTGAAGGTTTCCTATGAATCGGCCATGTGGCAGGCTTCCATAAGTGTGGTGGGCTGCTTATCATTGAGATATACAGCAAGGGGCCAAGGCACACAATGATAAAGGTCTTCCAGCATAGTCCGATTGAAGAGGTCCTCAAACATTGTGCAAGACAAGGAGTCCAACCAGCAGGTACCAGACTGGGTCTTGTGACAGGCCCATTCAGTCCAAGACCAGCCGACTTCCTTGGCGAGACCCCGGAACCGCTGTCTCCATTTCTCCTGGGTTATTTCATAGGCCTTCGTGATGACTCTACGAACTTCAACTATGTTGCCTCTCTGGCTCTTCTCCAGTAAATGGCTGCTGCCAACTTTTCCCTCCTTGTGCTTGGCTAGTGCTAAGGCCTCTCTGTCTCAGTGGTACTGCAGTTATCGAAAGTGCCTCGATTTCCTTCAGCCATGCTTCTGGCTCGTCCTCAGTCACTTGACGATGAAATTGTTGCTTGGGTTGGAGCATTGGTGCAGCAGGTGTGGGGCTGAGCTTGCTGTCTGTGTAGCTTTGGCATTTTCTATTTTGCTCTTTCCAGCTCAAGCTCCTTCTCTTTGAGACTAAGCTCACTCTCTTACAGGCTAACTCGTGCTGTAGTCTCCTTTATTCTCTTTCTTACCTAGCTGTCTCTGTTCACTTCACACCTCCTCTGTTTTGACCATAAATTCTGCCATTTGAGTCTTTCTTCTTCTCTTGTAGTGATCATCCATTTGCTCCTTGACCATGTGTGAGTTCCAATCCAGTGACCTGCCATGTCCCCAGCTCCAAACAGGCTTCATAATTCTCTGCCATGGTTCTGGTGGGCAAGAGCGTCTATCCATCGACTGGACGCACTCAGGCAGCGAGGAAGTGTCCCTTCAGTGCTGCGGTACCCTTTCAATAAGGTGGCACTGTGGTTGAATGTAGTATGTAAAGGTCACACTGGTGGCATTCAGCATCCTTAGGTATGGGTTCAGGTTTGGTACCAGAAGGACGTTTCTTCTGTGTTCCCTTTTGTCTGGTTTGGTGGTTTTCTTTTCTTTCTAGTTTGCTTAGTTGGTGGCACTATGGTGCCAGTGTGTTCCTAGGAACCACTTTGCTTTGAGTCAACTGGGATATATTAGGAAATGCACTCCTACCCCAGCATGAGTGTGTAAATGAGTGCGAGAGGAAGGTAAAATTAAAGAGAGAGAGAGAGAGAAGAGAGAGAGAGAGAAGAGAGAGAGAGAGATGTAAGCAATTCAGTTGATGACAGTGCTTCAGGTGACTGTGGAAGAGAAAAGTGAATTTGAGTTGCTTTTAAAGGCCTCATTAGTGTCTGATCCCAGTACCTACGGTGCTACAACCCCTTTTCATGCAGAGGGGATGCTACTATCTGCCTCACTCGCGACCGACAGTTTATAACTTTGTATTAACTAACTGTCATCTATTTGTGGGACAGGGTGTTTCTTTTATTTGGTTTAATGTTGTCAATTATCGGTGTCGGCCCTTCTTTCTTGAAGAGATTTTATATACTCAGTTAGGCTATGAATACTTGCTTGAATATATGAGAGAGATATACAGTCAGCCAATTTGTGCTGCCTGAAAAAAAAAATTAGTAAAATTTTTATAAGTGCACACTGAAGATACATTGTCTTGGACTCCCTTAGGGGATTGCTCTTAACAATCATAAGCCGAGTCGGACGTCTACCCTGAGAGGAGTTCAAGTAAAATTATAAGTTCTTTCTTTTTATATGATTTTCTTTGCATACAGTATTTTGTATAGGAACTTATTACTGTATATTTCTAACTAAGACTATCATTCCTGACAAATTATATCTTGGTTTTATCTATTGTATGGAACCAGTTCTATTCTCTATCTATCAGATCTATCTGGCTAAGAGTTTTGCGAGGTTACTGCCCAATGATGATAGTCTGAAAGTGGCTTTGAGGCAGAAAGCTAAAAGTGACTGGGCTACATTAAGTCACACAGACAAACTTAACAAAAGAAGTTTTCAGATGGTGGCCATGAAAGTAGGTCTGGGGTGGCACTTGCCGATCTCGAACAGCCTGAGCAATTTAAAACTAACAGCTCTGCAGAAGCCTCGGCGGCTGAATGCACAGGTTTTGAAGCACTCTTTCTCAAGTCAATTACACAAAGCACTCGAATTCCTCGTGACGTCCTGACGGGACTAAACTTACTATATTTAAAAAATGTAAATTATGGTGAAATTAACTATTGCTGTTCGTTTGCTATTTTAATGACACGGGGTTTTGATATAATTCTCGCTATCTGAACACACTTATTAATACCGATCTGGGAGTGACGCACGCTGTTATTACTTTTGAAATTCAATGAACTTGACAAATTTTTGTCCCTACCCTTGAGAGATACGTTCGGCACACTTCTCCGCTCTGTTTATCGTGCACGAGTAACGTTCATTAAATCAATATCGTACATTAATCCTTGAATTGAGAAAATAACCAAAATATTAACAATTACATGGTAACTCGGCCCGACCTTCGCTGGAATGTGGCACGGGATCAAACATGGCAAAAGGTGCTTTGTTTAAGATTTTGCAAATTGTGAATTATACTGTCATCCAATGCACGCACCACCTACGCTAATTTTTGGTATAACTGGTATTCTTCTTATATTATTATGTGTGCCTTGTGCTGTCTCCTTGTTTGAAGTAACATTAAATTAAATATCTGACTTTTCTCTTTGGAATTAATGTGTAATTAATTTTTTCCTCCAATTCTTTCTCTAAGTTCCAAGATCTAAGGAAAACGTCAATATTAAATGTGGGGCTTGGCTGATGGGTTTATTGTGATTAATTTATGAGGCCTGAGTGCCAGAACACACGTAACCTGTCCATTTAAAGCTAAAATTTAACTTCTAAAGACAGACGATTATTAATTGAATAAGGTCGCCAGTTGAGAAAGAAACCCCGACACAAAAAATATGCGGTTTGGGAAATTACTTGAACAATCATCAACTTCCGGATGCAGGCAATTTTCCCTTTGCTTCAGTAAGGTTTTAACACAACGAATTATCATACGACATTTAGCACTAGTAAAAGGCTATTTCTCTTCCGAACAATGGGGTCGAGACACAAGGCTGCCTAAATGCTGAAATTTACTTATTTAACCTTCCCTAAGTCCTAGTTACTTCACGAGAATAGTTGAATGTCGCTAAGCAGTATAAATTATTCTTAATCTAGACTTCATAAAGGTAAATTGGATACCTGGGTTATTGTAGATGGTGGAGCAGAGGGAAAAACAAAGGAATGGAAATACAGACAGAGATACTAGCAAGTCAACGTAAATCTGACTAATTTCAAACTTATCGTTATACGTAGGTTGCTGTGCATACAACGGACGATCGGAAGTTTTGGGATATTTCGTCACTTCGCGGTAAATAAAAGAAGGGGAAAGGGGACAAGGGGCCGAAGCGTCGGGGTATGGAGATGTATTGGCTTCCGCTACGTCAGTTCTCTTCTCTCTGCGACCTCTTTCGGTCAAACCAGGGCAGCAGGGCGCGGTGTCTTTATGCCTCGGTCTGAAATTTTTGTCCAAAACATTCGCCAAACATAGAACAGGAAAAGGAAACAAAGACCACTAATGAGAGTTAGCTTGGTGAAACTTTCATGTATGGGTATAGCCTAATGCTAACTAAAGATGTTACATTTGAAATAACTAGCATTACCCCAATAATAGAAAGCCACCTTCCTGTCTTTGTTTAGAAATGATATTCCTACAATAAAACAACATAGAAGGTGAACAGGAGAATATTTTATAAAAGAAAAAGAAAAAAAAATATATATATATATGTATTTATATATATATGTATATGTATATATATATATATATATATATATATATATATATATATATATATATATATATATATATATATATATATATATATATATATATTAATATATGTATAATATATATATATATATATATATATATATATATATATATATATATATATATATATATATATATATATATATATATATATATATATATATATATATATATATATATATATGTATATATATATATATATATATATATATATATATATATATATATATATATATATATATATATATATAATATATATATATATATATATATATGGGAGACACTGTGCTTTATCATGTAGACACCCGGGATTATGTATGTAACCAATGGATAGGTTTGCTGAAAGCAAATGGATGTTACAGACTAATACACACAAACCAAGCCACTCCAACATCCTCTAAAAACATAACAGACGCCTTACATGTCTCAAACTGTCGGCCTAAACCGC
>NC_089741.1:65452110-65472110 GCF_040412425.1 Macrobrachium rosenbergii
TATTTATTTAGAATTTTAGTTTTTTTACTGTATTTTTTAAATCTTATACTAAAATCATTATATAAAAAAACTAACATTAACTTTGGATGAATTCCGATTTTCATTTTGAGCTCATTTTGCTTAATTTTCTATTTCTTGTCTTTTCTTAAACACTTCATGACTAGGGTGGTGAGAATTTCTTCTTTATTTGTGCTGTTCGTCAGATAGTAATCACAGTGCCTCTTCATTGGAGTTAGTATAATAGGCTACATATGTCATAAGACTGTACAGAAGATGACCCTTTTTTAGTCGGTCTCCTTGTACCTTGGAAATTTGATCAACATTTTGCAGTAATGAATGCCTTATGCAGTTATTACGATCAAATTCCCAAAGTACAATAATGTTTTAGAACTCTGGAGATTTCTGCCTTGCTTGCAATACAATGCTGCTTATTTTGCCTCTGAGGCTGTGCTTTCCTCGTAAAAAGCGTCTTTTACTCATTTATCGAAATGTGTCACTACCGAAAGCAAGGGAAACCAGTTTCTTCCCTTAACACCACAAATTTACCCAGGAGTTTTGAGATGGCCTTAACGTTCCCATTAAAAAGCTTTTGTGAGGACATTAAGTTGCTCATTTCGAAGGAAAAACGGCTGAGGAATGCTGCCGACGAGATTTCCCAAATTAGCTGAACGGCTTTGAAAATAGGCCTTCCTGACTTAGATCCAACTGCCATTCGTTACTCCAGTATTTTTTTTATGAGAGAGAGAGAGAGAGGTTGTTTGACTTGTTGTTTATCACTACCATATAGGTATGATAAATTGTGACTATGAAGTGTTTACATGACCTCAAGTAATGCGTTCAGTTAAAGGGAGGCACGCAATATTTTGGGGAAAATCGTGCATTTCTCATTAGATTACCAATCAGTGTATCTTACGTTAGGACTAATTGAAGCGTCGGCGGTGATTGCTCATGCTAATGAGATAGATCCATAAAGGATAAATGTATTTACATTTCGCACTCCTAACATTATTAGTAACATCAGTTGTTAATATTTATTCATTTGGGATTAAAATAATCTCTTGGATGGTTCTAGCTCCATAGACTGCAATAGCATAGGGATATTGACTAAAAATTTTTGTGGTGAACCTTCAAAATACTGTGATGATTCTATTGTGGATTTAATTTCAGTTTACTGAATATCAGTTCCGGAATTTAGTTGAACATTTATAGAAAATTCCAGAAGAAAGTCTCCATTAAAACTAAGACCTCGGGATCATGTCATTTGACTTTCATTGCATACAGCTAACAGGATACTCGTCTTCATTAGCTTGCAAAGTCAAAACAATATTCTTTTTAAAAAGCTCTGAAATATTAATTAACCCTTTCGCAGTGGAGTTTATTTTGGCTCTCATTCCCAGCTAAGTGCACATTTGAAAATGCTTCCAGCTTAAAAAAGAAAAAATGTACTACATCTTTAAGCCTATATTTTTTCAGAATGAACTTCGTTTTGGCTTACGAATTTAATACATCATGCGTCAATAAATGATTAAAATTGGAAAAAGTAAATTAAATTCATTGACTCTGAAGGTCTTCGTTAGTGGCACAAGTAATCCTTTTAGTACACTATCGGTGTATGATATGTTCATGTTCACATTTTTAACACTTCTTGCATGCTGTACATTGTCATAATCTTTATACTTCAAAATATGTACCAAAATAATATAGATGTCTTTATTTGTTTAAGGATACCTGTCATCCTTTCTCTGCGCCATCAAACTGATATCTGTCCCTTGCAGAACTGCTCTGAAGCCAGATGCTAACTAATATGAAGGTGTTTGCTCAAGATAACTTTCAATGTAGTTTGTGAATAATTTCAACTGAAACATAAACATATATTATGATCTTTTTAAGTTTGCTTCTTAGCTATCATAAAATAGAAATATTTAATTCTTTTTGTTACGTCATCGTCTATTTCCTAAAAATAATTTGCAAAACATTCAGAGTCAATTATTAAATCTAATAATATGAGTCTGTATAAATTATTGTATTATCACTCTTTGGGATTATTATCATTTAATTCAACTTCAGTCCATGTGTGCACCTTTGTATCAACACATCATCACCATCATTAACCTGTTTGGACACCTTCTCTACCTTAGCTCAAAGAACAACCTCAATCTCAACAAGGTCTTCTCATGTCCTTTGACATATGTGCCTCTTTCTTTGGCCCACGTTGATGGCAGCCTCAACAAGACAGACAAGTCTAAACTTCTGCATAGGCTTGAGAATGAAGTGCACAGCACAGACCCTAAAAGTTCTGTTGATGTCACCCTTGTTGATATCATGTTTCTCTTGCATGCACTTCCGAACCTACCAGTCACCTTTGGAGAAATGGCTTCACTGAGATTATGGATACTTCGTTGAATGTCAGAGGGAGTGGATATGATCTGTGATGTTTACAAGAATCCATCCATCAAAGATCTTGAACACAAAGACAATCAGGACAGGACTGCCTACTCCATCCCCACAATTCCTGACAGCAACGGCCAAAAAGAAATACAGAAAGGTTAAATCACCAGCATTCAAAAACAGCATTCATAAAGTTTCTTGCTCAGGGAATAGGCTGGCCATACAGTCTTTCACCTTGCTGGCCACTATTTGTACCCTAGCAATAGATGATGTGTGTCATCATTACAGTCAGCAAGAGTTCAGTCATTCAGAGGAAAGAGGCTAATCTGGCTTGCACACACATGAGAAGCAGACACCAGGATTGTGTTTCATTTGTCTGACCTGCTCACAAATAACAACTCCACCATTGCTGAGGTGTTCTGATAGAGATAATGTTTGTACCTCTATTGTATCTATACAAATGTGGGATAACCACAAGCCGATGGAGTGTGGATGGATCTTGGTTTTGAGTGCCAACAACACAAGGTTCTATATCAACATCTCCCAGCTGGTTGAACATTTTGACAGAGAAGTCCTGGAAGATTTGCCTGCTCTCCATGCCTACACTGGGTCGGACTACACAGACACCTTCATAAAGAAGGGAAAGATGAGACCATTTGACCTGATGAAGAAGAATCAATGATTTGTCAGTGCCTTTGCCTCCTGGGCCATAGTGACAAAGTTGATGACAACACAATGACAGAGATTGAGAAGTTCACGTGCTGCTTGTATTCAGTGCCAAAGTTCTCCAAAGTCAATGATGTTGGGTTGGCTCTGTTTGAGCGAAAGTATGCAAAAGTCCATCCTCTTGACAAAATGAAACGTGTGAACCCAGGTGATATGCCACCTTGTCATTCTTCACTTGTCAACAAAGTCCAAAGGGCAACCTACATCGCCCACGTGTGAAAGAATGCCTCAAATAAAAATCCTTCAGACTTGAATCCTGAAGAACATGGAAGGTTGCTGAAAGACAACCAGTATGTCATCAAGGGGGTTATAAAAAATTTTTAGAGCAAAAAAAAAAAAAAAAGCCACAGATTTGAAATCACCACCACATATTTGTCTTTGGAAGTCCACTTTAGTATAAGTTTCCTCAGTTTATATGGGTTAAGGTACATATTTTGTGAAACCAGTCCCAAACGAAGCTGAAAACCGAGATGAGCAAGTACCCAACTTTAAATCAATAGTATGAATTTACTGTATGTCTACCTTTAGGGTTGCAAGAGTTGCAGTTTTGAAATCTTCACAATTTCTGCATAGCTTCCCACTGGTTGTGCAGGATCAAAAACATAAATAAAACCCCCATAGCTCTGGGACTAACATGAATGATTTTCTTTTGTCTTTGTAGGTTACAAATCCTGTAAAAAAAGATCAAAATCGGTATTGTTGTCTCTCAATACATAACCTAATATAATGATACAATTCTCTTCCCTATTAATTTCCAGTTTGGTTACCTCCAATACTAGGGCCATCACCGATTGGCTCATTATATAAATAGTGTAAGCCTCAGTTTCACATGTTTTCTTAAAAACAGTAAAACCGGAAGTGACCAACGCCCACCAAGCACCTGACGTATGAGAATATCCCAAACTGGCCAGAAATGGTTCTTTAGTAAAATATCGTAAAATTGTAAAATCAGATGACTGTTCGTAATTTTCTTCGATATTTTCTCTCTACAACAATACATATATATATATATATATATATATATATATATATATATATATATATATATATATATATATATATATATATATATATATATATATCTCTATATATATATATATATATATATATATATATATATATATATATATATATATATATATATAAATAATAATAATAATAATATGTATACAATAATAATAATGATTCATTATTATTATTATTATGTGTAATATGTGTATTATATATATATATATATATATATATATATATATATATATATATATATATATATATATATATATAAATAATAATAATAGCAGTAATAATAATAATAATAATAATAATAATGATAATAATAGTAGTAATAATCTGTGGCTGAATCACAACCAACACCTTTGACGCAATTATCACGTAGGTTTTCAGCATTAATGAAATTACGTGTCGAGAATAGCCTCAAATTTTAGTGGTAACTTCTCAAGTATACTCGCAATGAAAATTTGCGCCACATTTCAGAAAAACCAAATTCCAAAGGAATCAGAACAATGTCAGTTTTGTCTTTTGATATTTACCATATCAAAAAGATTAATCACAATACAACCCGTACGAAAAGTGGGGACTTTTATGCCATTACCATTACTTTGGTGAGCTGACGTCATTTAAGGACAGACCAAGAAATTTGCAGGAGAAAAACTAGTTATACAGTCACACAACAGGCTTTCCACCTTATGATTTTATAATACAGAATAAATCTTCAAAATGGTTGTCATTGCTTAAATTTTTGGAAATGTACCAGTAAACATTGTATAAATGCACAAATATTTGAATCTGATCATGTTCGAAAACAAGAACTATTAATTTTTCTTTCACGACAGTCACTATTAATTTGTCACTGGCGAATCAAATACCCATACATAGATTTCAATAAGAATCAATGTCAAAAAAAAAAAAAAATCTTTTATTTGCACTCTCCGAGTTAGACATACAAATTGACTCAAATACTCTTTCAATAAATGTTCGCTAGCAAAAACAGTTGACTGAATCTTTTTTTTGTCATGCAGTGGCGTTTGATAGCCCTGCATATGAAAATGCCAACTTTTATACGGGTATGACTTGATAAATTTTGGGAAACTTTTGAAGAGGCACTTCCGTTATTGTTTTGGCTAAGCCTTAATGAATGTGGCTCGTAATCTATTTATCAGAACAAAAGGAATTTATCGTTGAAATACTATTGTAGGATGTTATGGAAGTAGGTAATAAGACTGAAATTCGGGGCTCAGTACCTCGAGAATTCCTGAACACTCAACTTTTATCGGAGAGTCGTGTGGTATCTCTCACAACCAGAGCGATGAAAGATGTCGATTCCTATTTTACGGATGGCTGCTCTCTGTTGGAGACTTTTTCCTAGTAGAGGCTGTGCAAAGGAAGAAATTACAATAAGAATGTGAACTAAAAGGCAAGGGATGTCCTAGCTCTGATTGGTTTTCTCACGTTGCTACAAGTATCAGACGCATTAAATATTTAGCCTTTGGGAGTATTTTTTGGATAAAAATTAGTAATAGCAAAATAAAAAGGCTCACTTAAAACGAAGCAAATTTTAATAAGTGGGTCTATCCATTATCAATTAGCACGTTTTATACAATGATTAATCATTAATACTTCAAACAATTCATCTAATGTGGTCCCCAAGTTTTCTTTATCTTTTACCGATAAATACATTAAAGTTTTAAACATATTTTCAAAACAGACTTGAAAAGTACTTAATAAAGATATGGTATTGCCAATTAAAGCGGGAAAAAATCAACGTTTCTTATTAATAATTATTATCCAATATAATATTAGTTACCCCAGTAAGTTAATACATTTTACGAAGATATAAAATGATGTAATTGCAAATTATCCAGGTCTTGGTTAATAAACCCAATCCATTTTATCTTTAATACTGCAAGTATGTCGCAAGCTATGTTAAATTGCCTCGCTCCATAGAAGGATAACAGATTTTTTCAGGAAAAGGACATTAGTTTTTCCTACGAGGGATCAATCACAGGTTCCTTGCTGAAAAGGTGTTTTGGATATCAGTTGAATCACTGAATATATCTATCTAGCCATCCATCTATCTATCTATCTATATATATATATATATATGTGTATTATTATTATGTTATTATTGTGTACACACACACTTTTATATATATATATATATATATATATATATATATATATATATATATATATATATATATATGTCATATGTGTGTGTGTGTGTGTGTGTGTGTGTGTGTGTGCGCACGTGTGTGTGTGTGTCTGTCTTCCTGCCTGTGTGTAATAATGACAGAACAATAAAAGCAACGGCGTAATAACTCGAAGAATGTAACCGTGTAGTTGTAAGTAATATTGCTGCAGACGGAAGAGGACGAAACTCCCTCTCCTTGGAAATGTCAGGGAAAAATGTCTGGGGAATTTGTAATGCACTGTTAGTGTCAACCTCCAGTTTCTCTCCTGGGAAATATCTTTATCCTTTTTACAGTGTAGATATTTTTTATTGACCTTAGTTTATGCCTTCTTCGTCATGACGTAGTTAAAAATAAAAGGAAATAATGTGAGTGTGGGAAGCTTCCGTTTTTAATGAAAATTGTTTTTGAAGTTGATGAAATACCTTTTCATTATTGTGCTGAAAACATTTCGGTACAAACTAAGTATCAGGGTGGAAACTGACAAAAATGATCCGTTTGTTATGATGGCTAGTGATGACAGTGTTTCCAATAAAGTTCTGACATCTTTTTTTTCGATTCCGTCTTTTACTTTTCCCTTTGGTGGCGAAGTTTGGAGACAGAACCCTTGTAACCGAGCCTGTCTGCCTCTATATGTCTTAACAACTTTCCAAGAGCGGCTTTGAACAGATTCGATGCTGTTTTGTTAACTGGTTGGATTAGAAATGATTTGGCTCAATATAATTAAGCTTTAAAGCAAAAGAACCCATTTTAGTAAAAAAAAAAAAAAAAAAAGGTACTTTATGCACCAACATCAAGGAGGCTTGGCCCCGTATCTCTCTTCTGACTGACTCTCACAATGAAAATATTATGAAGCAGCGGGCATATAAGTTGAATAACCATAAGCAGAAAAGAAAAGACCTTTTTGTAAAAAAAAAAATAATAAAAAAAATAGATTGAACAGCTGTTTGTTTTTGGAAGGACTGTGTTGTTCTTTAATCGTTCCCGAAAAGAAAAGCTGGTTGGATTTAATACATATTGTGATAGACAAGAGGATGTGGAAAGAAAGTGCGAAGTATTATTCTTCTAAAATGTTCATATATTTCCTACAATAAATGGCATAAAACTCGATTACAATATCACTTAGGTTTATTTTCTTTTAATAAGTGAGCTTTCTTTCTTCCGGAATACCACAAGTTGATGAAATAGTTCTACCATACATATGTAACAACTATTCAATTTTGTATTATCTAATGGAGGAATAGTGCCCATGTAATAAAAGAATACCATCGCAAGAGATCTTTTGATAGAGTGGCATGCCAAACGCTTCAATATGCCCCAGTATTGAATTAATGGAAGTCAGCATCCAATTTCCTCGATTGTTTTGGAGGTAAGAGAATCTTTTCTGTCCTTTACATGATACGCAATGGACGAACGACCTCTTTTTACATAATCTCTTGATGGGAATACCCTTTCAAAGAATAATATGGCCATCTACTGATGCATCATATTTGCTCCTGCAAACGTTTGGTGGTGAGGATATCTGGGTGAATGCCGTAGCGCGACAAGAAACATAAGTTGATGTTGCTTTGTTTATGGGCTTGCGTGATAAGTCGTATTCACCAATGATATGGTTAGTGAAATTTTCCCTTTCATTCCAAATAATACAATTTTAGTTTGTGGCATTTTTCAAAGACATTTCTTATTTTTTATTTCATTTGTATTCTCGTAAATACTTGCTTCTAAATTTCCGTCACTTTTTGTATTTTATTGAAACGTTTTGAAATGCACTTGATAGGAACAATTATAATCTCTGACAGTAAACGTTTCATTCTTAAAACAGGACTGATAACCAAAGATCAACATAAAATAAACCACGATATCTTATATAATGAATTTTGGTAACTATCTTATGTGAACCCTAAAAGTCGCTAACAAACTACAAGATCGTTGCTGTAAATAAAGGAATTCAACATTAGTTGTAAAACAGATAAAGGTACTTGACCTTTTCTTAATATGTCATTCATGGGGATGAATGTTTTCTCAACTCTGAGCTACGGAGTACCTTAGATAATCATTAAAAGGGTATTTTCCCATGTTTTAATTTCCTCATTCTACGCACTTTGTTATAGAAATATAAATGATAATTAAATAAATACTGACCCCATATACATTCAGTTGGTAATGTGCAACTAAAATGAAAGGATAATGATGATGATGTTGATGATGATAGAGATATCAAAAGCAACCTAACAAAGAATTCTGCTTTTTGAGAATTTTGAAATTATGTTAGTGAAACTTGCCGCAATCAGCGATGTCCTTTTTATAGGTCAATCAATTGCACTTCTGCTGATGGAATTAATATCTTGTAAGATCACAGGGACAGAAGTGTTACGCCTTGCTGTCCACCAGAAAAAAAATCAGTCCAAGTCTTTGTGATTACAATAAAATATAAGAAAAAGTGCAGAGAAAACAAGTTCCAAAAATATTCATAAAAGCTATCTCAAATGGAGTACATTTTTCCGTATTCACAAGAGTTTACTTTTTCCCCTTCATTTAACGTCTTTTCCCGACTATTAAGACAACTTCGACAACAATTTTTCATTCACTTCGAGCTTGCAAGTATGGTTGACGGTTTAGGCTGACTTTCGCACAAGATATGCTTAGTATAGAGTTCGGTTAGCAGTGTTTGTTAATGGAAAGGAACACTCGTTGTACCTAGTTTTGTGTTCCGCTCTGCATTTGTGCTGTTTCATTATTTTGTAGTGTTCAGTTTCTGTAATGGCCTGGAGGTTAGTTTTCATTGCGACAGATTCTTTTCTTTTATTATTTAAATGTTAGTGGATTGCCAGTGGATAACAGACGGATATGCATGGCAGAGTAAAGATATTTTATTCTTTGTTCCAAGGCGCATTGCTATGACAGGAAATTACAGCGTGCTTATAATAGATCTCTCACATAGTGTCAAACTATATTTGTGATAAGTTTTAACTTGAAAAATGTCAGATTTTTTTTTTAACTAATCTTGGAATTTAAACTCCCATGTCATTAAAATTTTAAAGATAAACTAGGTACAGTAATGTTGTGAAATCATACTGAAGATCATGAAAGTAAAAACTTCATTGTTCGTCCCAGAAAGTCCAAAGTTTAAATTTCTAAAATTGTAGGCAATTATCAATCTCGGGTGTACGTTCTGCTGTGTTGTAAGATCTAAAGATAAAGTAGTGAGGGCTAAGCATCTTTGAATCCGTACCACGATAACATGAGATCATAATCTCTGTTGACAAGCTGTCTATAAAAGACTCTGTAATCCTTTAGGGCTTGTAGACCCTCAAACAGAACTACATGCGTTTTACTGAGTCACATTAAAGAAAGGTTTTATCTTTTTTCGTATTATTTTTAGAACAGTTTATGTTTTGCTCCATATGTTTAGTATTTTAGTAAATAAGGATGTTACTGAAGAGACAAGCAAGCACAGATATAAACAAGTAGGCATTGCCAATAGGTAAATTACATGGGTATAGGAAAAAAGAAGGATTTTGCCGAACAATTTCATATTTAATTATCATCACACGATTTTCCTTTGGGAAATAAAAACTTCAATACTCAGAACATGTGTCTGCTACTTTTGATCTCCAAAGCAAAATATAGCCTGTCAGAAAAATTACCAATACTCCGCTGAGGGAGTACCTCAGCCCCTGGAGAAATTGGATGCTGAAACAAATAAATTTATTTGACATTCTCGAAAGCTCACAGGGTTCATCCTACCCTGTCACTCATGATATTGAAATTCTCTTCTTCTAGGTTATTATTTTTCTGAGTCAACCAGCTTCAATTTTATTTCTTTTCAGTTCTTTTATTCAGTGAAAATAAATACACAAATGCAAACATTACACGTTATTTTCATAAACAGTTTTATAATTCTATTTTAATTCCTACTCCACAACTTTAACCAGTCTTTTTAATCTAACCAAGTACAATCTGAGGGAGTTTAGCCTTACTTAACCCAGTGTAGCACAATAAACAATGAGAAAAAGAGTTTTTATGATAACTCTCTATTTTTGAGAGTTTCACGGAATATTTCTTTTTTTTTTCATTTTAATAAACGTATCTTTTCTTTTTATTTAAACTTAACATTGAGAAAAACGGAGGAAGGCAAAAGAGCGAAGTGGGTACTGAGTGGACAAATTAAAGACAAGAAGAAAAAGAAGACGAAGCTGATATATGCGGAATGAGACAGGCAGAAATAAAAATTCAGCTGATACCACGGACCAAGAGAGAGAGAGAGAGAGAGAGAGAGAGAGAGAGAGAGAGAGAGAGAGATATTTAGAATATAATATAAATGCCAGTTTTCATTCCTTGTTGAATGGCGTTCATTAAGGAAGTTCTCTTAAATCCAGTGTAACCCTGTCACGACGTTATGAACGATATACTTATTAACTAACTGCCTTGTCATCCTGTGTACTAAAGCACATCGGTCTAACAACATCATCACAAAATACAAGTAGAAAACCAGATGGATGTATTTTTACTAAACAACTGTATATATATATATATATATATATATATATATATATATATACCTATATATATATATATATATATATATATATATATATATATATATATATATATATATATATATATAATTTTACACACATATATATGTATATATACACACACACACACACACACACACACACACACACACACACACACACACACATATATATATATATATATATATATATATATATATATATATATATATATATATATATATATATATATATATATATATATATATATATATATATATATATATATATATATATACATACATACATACATATATATATATATATATATATATATATATATATATATATATATATATATATATATATATATGTGTGTGTGTGTGTGTGTGTGTAATGTATGTAATGTCTTCAACTGTGTAATGTGTGTCTTCACTATATATTTGAAATTCCTATAAAACATTACTGAGCTGGGGAATGTCCATAAAGAACCATTTTGTGAATATAACTGTTCACCGAAGAGCTTGCGCGTGACTTCTGCTGCTAGAACTAAAATCAGGTAAATATAAGGAATTATGGTTATTAAATTTTGCCCCCTTGACTTTGGATGGTTCTTGTATACCTACTTTTACAGTTTTTAGTTTTCTGTAAAACAAAAGTATTGAGATGGCTTTGTCTGTCCGTCCGCACTTTTTCTGTCGGCACTTTTGCTTTCCAAACTTTTTTGTCCGCCCTCAGATCTTGAAAATTACCGAGGCTAGAAAAAAAAAGTATATTTTAGTTTAACCAGACCACTGAGCTGATTAACAGCTCTCCTAGGGCTGGCCTGAAGGATTAGATTTATTTTACGTGGCTAAGATCCCAGCTGGTTACCTAGCAACGGGACCTACAGCTTATTGTGGGATCCGAACCATATTAAGACGAGAAATGAATTTCTATCACCAGAAATAAATTCCTCTAATTCTTCATTAGCCATTGGGAGGTCAAAACAACTGCCCGACAGCGTGCACGGGCGCTTAGCTCTACACACCCCTCCAACGAAGAACTACCGAGGCTAGAGATCCACCCTCCAATCATCAAACATAACAAATTTAATCCCTCTAGTCTCAGTAGTTTTTATTGTATTTAAGGTTTAAGTTAGCCATAATCGTGCGTCTAGCAACTATATAGGACAGGCCACCACCGGGCCGTGGTTAAAGTTTCATGGGCCGCGGCTCATACCGAGACCACCGAAAGATAGATCTATTTTCGGTGGCTTTGAATACCCTAATACAAAAAAATCGGTGTGCCAGAAGGAACTGACTGCATTTCTGTTTTAATTTGTGTTTAGAAAGAACGACTAATTTTGCCTTTTTATTGATGCAAGAAAATGGTTATGGGTGACTTGTTTGATTTAAAAATGATGTAAATTTGCTTTTCAATGGTAAAAAAAAAAGTACCATTAGATAAAATAAACAGCTGAACTGAATACTCTTAACGGAAATATGGCATACCGCAATAATCATACTTTTACAATATAAAATTTGATTATGACAATCGTTACATAACGGGGATGGTCTGAAAAATTAACCATTGATGTGATGAACAGCCTTGTTACACAAACATTTACTTGCAATGTATTGCATAACATATTTTTGAACAACCTTGTTACACAAACATTTACTTGCAATGTTATTGCATAACATATTTTTTTCCATCAGAAGACAAAAAGGCCAATGTTTGTTCGAACAGCTCTCGCAAATGATGGAACACATTCTGAAGTGATAATCCAATTACTGTTCACAGTCCTAAGATACAGATACCTCATGGTTTTATTCCTTTATCAAATATGAATTTGTTGAGCTGTTTTCTATATATATAAAATATCTCTCTCTCTCTCTCTCTCTCTCTCTCTCTCTCTCTCTCTCTCTCTCTCTCTCCTCTCTCTCTCTCCTGTTGTCAATCTATCTAAATTTGATGTTATGGATGCATTCTTTTGAAGATGGAAAATTATTTCCCCTGTCTTTTGATTTATTCTTGCAATTTTGAAAACACTTATCATCCAACAGAGGCTAAAACTCAAGAAATATCGTTGACCAGAAACAAGATAGAATCAAGATAGGCTCTTCAATGATACTGAACATGGTTAGATAAGAAAAAAATGGAAGGTAAAATCTTGAAGGTTGGAGCTGAACATAGAGAAGTGATCGTCCTACTTCTTGGTGATTATAACATTGTATCTAGTACATCGGGAGATGGAAATGAGGGCCGAATCACTGCAGTACAAGGAAGGAAGTGATATGATGCAAAAAGTTTTTTAAGGGGCAGAAAAAAAAAGATGACACTGATTCAAAGACTTCAAAAGGCATGAAACTAATGTTTGTAAATATAAAAGTAGAAAATAGCCACTCCCACTACCAAGAAGTAAATAACTAAAATACCCATAGAGCAAAAAAAAAAAAAAAAAATAACTTCACCTGCTTTGAAAAAACTATATCTGATTTTACAGGATTTGCCCAGATGGAAATGAATAATTCCAGCCACACTGCCCTTACTTATAGATTCAGGTAAATGCCCAAACCTGTCAAATCCCTTGGCATGTGGGTGGTTAAAAGCTAATATATCTGTCTTAAATGGTCCCTCTACAAGGAATTTGATAAATACAGGATGTAAGGTTTTGGTCGACATTTATGAAAAATATGAAATATAAAATAAACAATATTTAAAAAAAAATTAAGGGTAAATAATTGTACAGAATTTGTATGCTAATTTTGTATCTTCTAGTGTCCATGTTTGGGCATGCAGATCATCATGTAACTGGGACTAAATAATATGGATATATCAATATTTCACATTCAAATGTGTGCTTTGTAACAATAATTGTTATATTATATATATATATATATATATATATATATATATATATATATATATATATATATATATATATATATATATATATATATATATATATATATAACAATTACTATAAGATACCATATATCCCCACTCTTATAGTAAGCAAATAACAATTAAAAGGTTATTAAATAATTTTATAAGTAACTGTCTTTAGCTACTTGCAAATGGATTGGTTTTGAATCATACTAAAAATAATCTTTTAGTTTCTTCATAGTCATTAGATTCCCATTATATTTTCCCTTCAGTTACATTGTGGCGATAATAAGTTTCTCGTATTTTTTTTTTACACAAACTACAAGCAACAGTACTCTGTGGAGCATTAGTGAGACTAATATTGTTCTCCGATATATAAAAAAAATCCCGTTCATTGTTTCCGGGCAAAAGAAGCAAAGGAAATTGTCATAAAAAAGTATCAACCATAGGCCAGTACCTGAGACTAGTAATCACGATCTGGAGCAGACAGATAAGAGTACATGAGCTGGTAAGCCAAGGAAAGGAATTCCATGGGTTAAAGTACTGAAAGAAAAATGAGCATGACGAGTGGTAAGGGGAAATAAGTATTGTATTTTGTTGGAATAAAGAAATCTCAGAAAAAATTGTAAGGCCATGCTCATAAGGAAATCTTTATACATCCATTTTCATGTAAACTGATTACCAAGATTTTGTGTGTGATTCAATACATACACACACACACACACACACACACATATATATATATATATAAAATATATATATATATATATATATATATATATATATATATATATATATATATATATATTTATATATATATATATATATATATATGTGTGTGTGTGAACTAAAGTATAATAATATTAATAATATTAACCAATGATATGTGTATATATATATATATATATATATATATATATATATATATATATATATATATATATATATATATATATATATATATATATATATATATAAGGAGGAAATTATAAAGGTCTCTTAGTAGAGAAGCAGTCAAGACGTCAACGAAAAAGTTATGAAGAGTTTATGAAGTTGTGAATGTAATAAAGGAAGAACCTAGAGTATAGGCCACTGAATGATCTCTGCAAGGCTTCCTATCACACAACCAAGACGGAATTTCATGTAAATTCCATTAAACATAATCCTCACTATCTTTTAAATGGACTTTTCAGAAGGAGTGGAATTACCCAACGACAATTACTTTCTCAGGTGACCAGTCGTAAGAAGGATTTAACCGACATCATTTTTCCAAATACGACTTTTCGACAGACATAATTTGGTTAAAGGGAACACTTGTAATTATTCAATTTTGTAACTAAATACGTGCTGATCGTTTGAGCAAGTCATTTTGGCGATGTCGTTCAAACGATGTCATTTCAGGAAAGTATCAAATAAGTCCGTATTGAGCGATACCAATTGAGCGATGTCAGATTGATCGAACTCGCTGTTAAATATATCACAAATTGAGCGATACAAAGTTGAAAATAATAAATAATAAATTTTTCATTCGTCTTTTTATTAACAAGTATCTAATAATACATTTACAAAGATTACAGAAAATATAATATTTCGATAAATAAAAGATAAGTCGTTTTTATTACATTTAAATAACTAGAGATATAAAATGATTTTATTAAAATATTTCAAATAACAAATACTTATTTTGTGATAATTAAAAAACTAAAGGATATATAATCCATGGAGAAAATACATATATACATTCTAGGCTTTAATCAAAATGTAATATTGTAGGAAGGTGTCTCAGAAAAGTAATAATATCTAAGGTATCTCTAGAATCAATTATGCTTTTAATTTTTTCCATCGCATCATGTTTTGTTTTCTTGTCTCTCAGTTCTCCGGAAATTATTCCAAAATATTTAGTTCTTTGTAGGCTCTCTTCCCTTCTTAAAGCCTCTATTAAGAGCCAAACTGTCCGGTGACAGCAAGAGAGACTGCTAGCCGAAAAAGCACTGTGCCACCCTCACAGGGTGTTGTAGGCCGGAGATCCGACTGAACTCTATTATAGACATTCCACCAAGTAACAGGAATTTTAGGCCTTCTTCTACGGTTGTTTGTCAATGAGCGCCCAAGATAGTTATCTTCGAAATAATCAAAAACATCCGTCAAAGCATTCATCGTCATTTCATATTTCGTGTGGCTTCAAAAGCCTCTTATGACATCACATGTGGGAGGAAGGCTGTGCAAGTCATCATTTTAATTAGCGTTCTAATATTTTCTTCACTGACATATTTTCTCTCAATCCCAAGTTGTTAATCTTTTCCATACACTCTGTCCAAGATGGAAGAAACATCCTGCTATGTGCTAGAACTTGGGAATACCGATGTTATAAGCATTTTGTATTTCAAAGTCTATCATAACGGTGATAGGATCAGAGAAGGCTCGAGTGGATTTCAATTCGTTAAATACTACCCTGTAACTTTCTTCGCATTTATTAGTGAGTAAAGCATATGCAAGGTATTATACTTTTTTTATCAATGCATGAATCGTAAAATCTGAAAAAATATAGATGGAGCTGTTTTGAATGTTCCGTCAGCTAACCAGTGACGATTGTCTTTCAACCATGTAATACTCTTTAGTACCAAAAATGATAACTCTATTCTCATCACACCTAAACCACTGTCATATAGAATGAAATTATCGCCAGTGAAAGTAGAGCACAAGTTCCGGTACAATGAGGGATTGAGTAAATTGAGGAGGATTCGGTACAATGAGGATTGGAGTAAATTGAGGAGGAGGATTCAGTACAATGAGGATTGAGTAAATTGAGGACTGGTGGTGGGTAATCCCCTTTAGCTTTTCCTCTTCCTAGATATGGTACGCTTCAATTTCTCTCCAGAACCAATCTTTGCCGCAACTTCATCTGGTAGACCAGCAATAGCGTCCTGGAGTATGCGTCTTGGTGGATCATGTGACCCTTCAGCAGCTTTGCAGATTTTTTCCTTTAACTATTTCCTCACTGACTTTAACAGGTTGGGGTGTATGCGGTGTTCTCCTCTCTCTGCAATTTCTGTCTCTTTCGCTTTACTCCAACGTGGTGCTCAACCGCCCTTTGCAGCCTTTCACTTCACACCGCCAAGAAATCGTCGTTTGTGTAACTTTATCCTTCAATAAATAAATCCATTATAAGCAATTTTGATTTTACGACGACTAGAAACTAGAATCTCCATGATGGGTTGAACTGAATAATAAACTGTGTTGAATTTCCAGAATAAGAAAATAAATAAAAAAATAAACAAACCATTTGTTCCTAATAATGTAAAAACGACTTAACAGCCATTAAGCTGAATAACCCGTTTGTTCCCTAGTAACGTAAAACATCATCAAGTATTCGCTTAAAATAAACCTTCGCTCAAAAAAATACCATTCGCTCTTATTGTATCATTCAAAACCATTCGCCCAATATGACATCGCTCAAAAACGACATCGCTCAAAATGACGTCGCTCTAAAGGTAGGGAACCCTAAATACCCATTGTGTTTTCCCACTTATGAATTATGGAAACAATATCTAATTTGGTACCACCAAAATCGCTGGATTAATTAAAAATAAATTAATGAGAAACTGAATGCAGTTCATTTCTATAATGACGATAACAATAGTGACACGATTGAAAAGATTAAAGCACATCAGGGTTAGCAGCCTAAAAGGTGTTACATTTTAATTGAAGCGTCTTCTTATTTGTGTACATATTTTATTCTGTTCTACCACAAAATGAAATAATTTGAATGTTTATCGATAACCTAAACATACTCAGTTTTCCACATTGCCCTTTCATTATAGATACAATTATGTTAAATATACCAAAAATTCAATCGTTTTAGTATTCATAAAAAAAAAATCTCTAGATTAATTTATATGTCCTTCTATTATTGTGAATATTGTATAAAGTTTTACCATAATTTTAGAAAATTCATTCGTTTTATCATAGCCTAAATAAAATTAAACGTAGTGCTACATAATTTTCTCTTTTCATACATATATTCAAGGTTCTTGTACATAAAGTTAAGTTATTATTAATATTTAATATTTAGAGAGTTTTTTTTTACACAACTTTGCTTTAGTTTACTTGAAATCAACATGATTCAGTGTACCTTCACATAACCATTACAACCACCAATTCACCTTTTCCAGAACCAACTTGGCACAGATACACGCTACCAAAAACATGCTTACTTCACTTACATGCTTCTTTTATTCGTGAACTTTATTCACTTGCGGACACAAGTTTTTCCTTTGCCACACTAAGTCTTGCCCAGTTTCGGTAGGGAACAGCTCAGAGGCCTAAATATGATTATTCTAGTGTTGGACATTACTGTAAAAAAAAAAAAAAAACAATAAAATTAATGTTTGCAAATCTGCATAATTTATTTTCCTGTGCAATGGTTAACATACACTTTACATAAAAATGTAACAAAGTGAGCATAATATTTTCCCTTTACAGGAAAATCTACCGAGGAACGTGAGAAAAAAAAAAAAAAAACTGGACTGCAACGTGTGAATTATTCACAAAGCTAATAATTGATCCCTGATAATTGCATCATGAGTCACGTCATTTGGAAGCAAACGATAATGGCCGTAATTAATGTAATTTAAAATACATGATTCGCATTATGGGAATTAGATGTTTTATTCAGCATCCTAGTGCTACGCTTTGGCTACTGTCAGTGATAAAAAGTCTAATTATGCCTTTCTTTAATATGCACAAACATAATTTCATTTAACATATATATATATATATATATATATATATATATATATATATATATATATATATATATATATATATATATATATATATATAATATATATATCTATATATATATATATGAAAAAAATATTTACATAAAACACTATCTGAACATTTGCAACCATATATTTCGAGCACTTCCTTCTGTGCCCCTGTTCACTAGTAAAATATGGACAGATGAAATGTTACAAGGGTATATATACAAAGCATATATAGGTGTGGCATTAAGTCTCTGATGGTATGCAGGTGACCGTTCCCCAAGAAGGAGGAGAAATAAACAATTCCCTAGTGGTTTTTGACCTCATTAACTCCCGTTTGGCAATATCTCTGGTGGTCGTGTTTTCTGGAATACCTGCTTCAGAAGAGGCCTGAGGATTAACCCGTCGGTGTCATCCAATTTCCAATGTCCTCCTGCATACCATCGGAGACTTAATGCCACACCTACATATGCTTTGTGTATATATTCTTGTAACATTTCACCTGTCATTTTACCAGTGGACCCAGGCACAAAAGAAGTGCTCAAATATATGGTTGCAACATTCAAATAGCGTTGTATGGCCCTTTTATCTTCATATTATACTGTGGTATTACAGTAAAAAGCATTCATATATATATATATATATATATATATATATATATATATATATATATATATATATATATATATATATATATATATATATATATATATATATATATATATATATATATATATACACATATACTGTACATATATATGAGTGTGAATGTATGTATGTATGTGTTTTTTTCTGTGTGTGTGTGTCTGTGGGCTGACGCTTGTGATTTGTATCATTTGATAATGATATATTTTTATATGTAGACATGTACCCTGTATATGCTTAGAAATATAAACATTAAGGAATACATATAAAACATACGAGATTAAATGACAAAAATCTTCTGATATGTGTGCTCCGCTGAAATTTTGTAGAACATATACATGAATGATAATCCTATTGTCATAATTATGTGGAAAATATGTGAAATCTTTCATTTGCAAATATAATTCACTCTAAGAAATGGCACTTTGGTTTTTATTAAACACAAATATTTTATTAAGTTGTTTTAGATGTACACAAATTAACTTTAATGAGGATACGTCTTGCCAAATGATGCAAGCTTCTGTTAATAAGATATTAATGCAATATCCTTTCTAGTTGTTTCAAAACATTTACATATTTTTGGAATGAGCTTGTCACTTTACTCCCTTCATTTTTCAGACGTTCTTTTCGGTTACTTTTATGCTATAAAGATCCAACGTATCTCAGCTGTTTGTGAAAATGTAGGCAAATGTGTGGTAAACCCCGAAATTTTTAGTGATCAGCCATTAGTCGGTGCTTTTCACTTAATCTGCAAGTTATTTTGGTTATTTCTAGCTTCCATGACCTCATCTCTCAAAATGATTGCTCATAAACTCAAAGTTAATATGTTCTGAAGTCGTTAAGAGAACATACAGATGTGTGTGTGCGCGTGTGTTCAT